>NC_033626.1:10143849-10144845 GCF_001540865.1 Ananas comosus
ATAATAATGTAGTTTAAATCAATTAAAAAATCTTAACGTTAAGTTAGATAATAAAATTTTAAACAATCAGTTCAGTAATTGAAAAGATAAAAGTTCAAAGTATGTTAGGTAGAAATTTCTTTTTTCTTCACCTACCTTATCACTCTTTTTTAAAAACTAAAAATTCTAAGGAGTTTGCGAACGCTACAAAATGAAGAGTTGGTAGACTAAGCTCATTTTTTCTAAATTTTAATTTACAATCTCTCTACCAACTAACTGTTTTATTAACTGTTTTCATACGCACTTCACGGGGGAATTTGGTTCAAGTATAAAATGAACTAAAAAAATCATTTTCGATATAAAAAATAATTTTTTATTTATTTAATTCGACAAAAGTAATTTTTACAAATTTAGAAATAGCTTAAAGTTTTCATTTTTTTGCTGATTTTTTGTTGCTAAAAAAACGAAAACTCTACTTCATTCATTTTTTTTTATCTGAATCAAAAAAATATAAATTTTTTCCGGCCAAATAAATATTAATAAAAAATTATTTTTTTCTCCAAACCAAACAATATAAAACATAAAAAAAAAAATCCACAAAAAGTTATTTTTTCTGGTTATACGTTGTATCAAACAGATTCTTAATTCCGGCTACTTATACAATCAATAACATTAAGTTTTTACATTATCAAAATTTTCTGCCGTTAGATTTACCATGTGATTATTTTCATCCGTTAAATTATATTATTCAACCAACAACTGTCTAAACTCTAGAAAAATATTATCATCCTAACCGCATATCCTTTTATCTAAAGATCAAAAACTAAATAATACCAAACTCTCGATAGTCTATATATATACATATAGTCCGGCTACTATACTATCGATAGTATCAAGCCCTTTGTACTATTGGGTTTTCTACCGTTAGATCTACCCTTTGATCATTTCTACCCATTAAATTATACTATTAAACCAACCACCCACTCAACCCTAGGGGACCACTATCAATTTAACCGG
>NC_033626.1:10145357-10150395 GCF_001540865.1 Ananas comosus
GCCCTGCAGTCCGCCCCTCCCTCCCCGCACGCGTAGTCCAGCCCCCTCTGCAGCCGCTCCTTCCCCACCACCCCATTCGCCACGCACCACCTCTCCCCCGTCCCCGTCCCCTTTCCCCCTCTCTCCTCCTCCCACCTCAACCCTCCCCCACTGCTGCTGCTGCTGCTGCTCCCATTGCCGCCGCCGAGGACGAAGTCGATGTCGTAGACCTTGTCCTCGGAGGGGTAGAAGAGGCCGTAGTTGCGCTCCGAGGTGGGGCCGGGCTTCAGGTCCTCGTTGAACAGCCCGAACAGGAACACGTCCACGTCCCCCTGCGGCCGCCGCGGCGTCCCCGCGTTCCCCGACAGCACGCGCCGCACCAGGTTCCCGTTGTACGCCGCCGCGTTCCCCGCCCCCGCCCCCGTCTCCTTCCCGTCCCCCTTCGACGGCCACCCCGTCTCCGACACCACCACCCTCACCTCCTCGCCCCCCACCGCCCCCATCGCCGCATACACCGCATCCACCTATTATAATAATAATAATAACATCATCATCGATCATCATCATCATCATAATAATACTAACGTACAACACAAAACTCAGTAGTAGTAGTATATATATATATATATATAAGGCACGCACACCTGGGCGTCGAAGAGGCTGTAGTACTTGAGGCCGCTGCCCGGGTCGAGGACGCCGGCGTTGGGGCGGAAGAGGGCGTAGTCGAGGGAGATGAGCGCGGCGTTGGCGGAGTAGGCGAAGAAGGGGTAGGCGTTGACCATGAGATAGGAGCCGGTGCGGCCGAGGAGGTCGAGCATCGGGCGCATCACGGGCTCCGCGAGGTCGCTCCGGAACGCGCCCGCGGAGGGCGGGTACGAGGCGCGGAGCGCGGTGAGGGCGATGGGGGAGGAGACCTTCACGGCGGCGTCGAGGCCGAGGCGCGCGAGCGCGGCGTGGACGTTGGTCATGGCCGGGACGAGGAGCGCGGTGAGGTTGCGCGGGCTCGCGAACACCTCGTTGCCCACGGCCACGGCCGCGATCTGGGTCGCCGGGTAGTACGCCGCCACGTTGCGCTGCACCCACCCGAGCGCGTAGCCCGGGCGCGACGCGGCCGCGGCGAGGAGCTCGTTGGGGAGCGCCACCACCACCCTGATCCCGGACCCCGCGAAGGCGCGGAGCACGCCCGGGTCCGCGTCGTACAGCTTCACCTGCGTTATGCCCTGGGACTTGAGGAGCTCCACCACCTTGGGCGGCGGTGGGAGGTTGTTGGCCACGCGCCCGTAGTTCACTCCTATAGACCCACCCTCTGCAGTAAAAAAAAAAAAAAAACAACCAAACCAAAAAAAAAACAAAACATGGGGAATTAAGCAGCAAAATGTGGGTGGAGAGAGCGAAAAACGCGAGATGGTTACTGCCCAAAATGGCGTTGTGCGTTGGTTTTGTTACCTGCGGAGTGTTTGGAGGAGAGGAGGGAGAGGAGGAGGAGGAGCGAGAGGGAGCGAGCGCTGAGAGGTCCCATGCTCTCCGACAAACAGAGCATGCGGAGAAGGGCAGGGTGGTGAACGAGGAGGGGAAATGTGGGATGAGAAAAGGAGGCTCCTTTATTGTGTATCTACCCACTAATGTTCCTTATAAAGGAGAGAGAGAGAGAGAGAGAGAGAGAGAGAGGAAGCAGAGGTTGCGGAGAAGACGAGAGTGGGGATGGGTTTATAAGCTTTTTTTTGCGTTCGAGCCGTTGCAAGTGAGGAGTGGGGAGTAGTGACCAGTGGGAGTGAGGTGATGGGGATTGGGGAAGTGGGCCCGGCCCACGTAGGAGTTGTATGGTTTGGCGTAGAGAGAGAGAAAGAGAGAGATGAGAGTGGGGATAGTGAGTGCGATCGTAATTAGCGCTGAGATAAATAGGAGAAATTAATTTTGTACACCTGATAAAAATCTTAAAATTATTATCTAACTTATTAAATTATATCTCATAATAATATTTAAACTCTCATATAATATATATATATATATATTATTATTATTAATTTTTTAGACTATTTAATACCGCACCAGTATATTTTTTAAATGTTGTGATATTTAATATACAAATTTTTTAGACGGTGCAAAGCACATTTTCTTTTATTTCAAGATCCTGAGAATCAAAATTTGTAAGCGGTGCATGATACGTATGGATACACCGGGTGCAGAAAATAATGTTTTTCAAATACACGGAGTTTGGCGGGTACGTGTCGGATAAAGAAGGGGCGTCGTAGCGACGTTTGTGCGAGAGTGGGGACTAGACGATCGGGGGCCCAAGTTTCCAACACGCACTGCGCGCCGAAGAAGGGCGCGGGGCCCATCCACGCGGTCGACCGTTTGTAGAGAGAGAGAGAGACAGATGAGAGAGAGAGAGACGTGGGAGACTTTCGAGAGCCCGACTGAACCGGGCCGGATTCAAGTTGTGCTACGTTCAATCCGAATCCAACCCAAAATAATTTTCTGAGCTCTCTGTGTCAGAATTTAGGCCCAAAATTATTGAAGAAGAGATAGTCCGATCCAAATCCAGGCCCGTAGCGCGATACTCATGGGACTTATATAGGCTCATTTTCAAAGCAATATATAGTAATACATATAATAGTTACTAATAATATATAGTCCAGACAAATAGATCACTCGGTAATCAAAGTCAGGTCCTAAAGACAGCTATACGTGTTACTGCTAAATATATCTATGTTAGCACTCAATAAGCCATGCACTACCTACTAGCGAGCGGAGTACAATTTTCACAACCCTTATAGATACTATCATCACAGATATAAACACAGACCAGGCAAACTATTAAAAACGAGAGAGAAAAAATAACAACCTGCACATCTGCTTGATGAGATGATAAAAATTTAACGATCATATTATTTTACACACTATATATTCTCTAGCGGCAAATAGAGGCACTGGAAAATATATACTACAAACAGCCCAAAAAGAGGCACCACTTGGTACTCTATCATTCGAATAAAAGATAGACTAATGGAAACTCCAATATTTGATAAAATACATATTATTACTACTATATCGGCATTCATACAGATTATGGAATTCATTTTATATATCCTTTCATTTAGTAACAAAATATTAGTAACATAAATCTAGGAGCCTAATAATATACTCAATAAAATATATTTTAGATTGACTGATTATCTAGCCGCAAGATTCATTGGGCTCAGTAACCTACAAAGTTTATTCTATGGAGATTTCAAACTAAAATTGTGATAATTAAGAGATGTTCGCTAGATGTATGTATGCACAACGGTTACGTGAGAAATCTTGACATATGTTTTGGAATTTTAAAAAATATAGATCTTATACAGATCGTATAATTATATATCAAAAAGGATCAGTAATTCCTATCTAAACGCAGAGAATCATAAGATTGGTGCGAGATATCGACTAATGTCGATCTAATACTTATCTTAAGATGTTGAATGTCTCCGAGGGAATTGGTGCCACCTCTCTCTCTCTTCTCTCGCGTCATCCTCTTCACTATATTTTTAAATAGAGAGTATTTTTGGCAATTAGGTTAACGGGACCATTGAGTAAACAGTGAGCGAAGAGTCCTCAGCATCACTATTATGATAAAAGATTACTGTCGTGGCTGTCTCGACTTTTTGACCTTTAAATCAGTCCCTTTAATCATTTCTAACATTTAGATTAATACTATTACCTTGTGGGGACCACTCAACCTTCGGGGGAACCGCAATCATCCCAACCGTATAATTTTATACTGTCAATAGTACACTTGGTGCTATCGAGTCTTCACCATTGGATGAAGTGATGTGCAGTTAACATGATAGCAGTTTCTTATGGTTGTGTGGGTGGTTGGTTAAATAATATAATCTAACAGCGGAAATGATCAAAGTGTAGATTTTATGGCAAAAAACTCAATAGTATCAAGAGCTTTGTACTATCAATAGTATAATAGCCGGACTCGAGGTAAAATGTATGGAGAACCCCTGTGCTTCAGCTTACTTGCAAACAAGGGACTGAATGTTTAATTTTGACAAAAAGAGCCCTTAAACTTTATTAAATAGTTTAATAGATCTTTTTTTTCAAGTGAACTAATTAATTACATGATGGTTGTGATCGAATATCGTGCACATAATTCTTTAAGACATAAAAATATAAAAAAATTCTACTTTTTTGTTTCAATTTTGATGACTAAATATGACAATCAAAGAATAAGTTCACCCGAACTTCAATTTTGTTCTGCTGTTCTTATAGGCCAGTTAGAATACAAAAAAATTTTATTTTTATTTTTTATTTTGAAGATGTAGACAACTATATGCAATTTATTATTATTTTGCCTCAAAGCTTATTCGCTTGAAATCCACTAATGCGCAAGTCAATTTATTACCCGCTTCATTTATTTTATTTAAAAATAAACTTAGCTGAAAAGCTGAATCAACTAGGATTCGAACTTGGATCTCGGGTACCAACTACTAAGCCCTTTGCCACTTGCTATAGGAACGGTTAGTAATTTATTTTCATCTTGATTTGGGACTAAACATTATAAGCTCGTATGATACTCTCTAACGTTGGGCCAAAAGAATAGAGCGAAAGCATATAGAGATATGAATCTCACATTCTTCGGGTAAAATTATAGATATTATAACTTAAACTAATTTAGTGTAATTTACAAAAATAAATGATACATTTCTTTTATCGCACTCTCTTTCCGCACGTAATATTTCTTTACTTACTATCTTAACAAAAAGTGCTCGTTTCTTATTGAGGTCTGTCCAACTCTAGTAGACAAAATGAAGTCAAGGCAAAAGCTTTCTCCGCCTTTCGATGAAACTGTATAAAATATATTATTATCAACTCATTGTGATGTCCAAGACACTATATTATGTATGAAAATAATTCTAACGATTTTTTCAACATTTTACAAATCGGGTCAAATAGCGACTCGAAAATGATACTGGATCAACGGTCACTGATTAAACCAGTGGGTTAATGACTGGTTGAACCAATAATATCAGCATAACATCATAAATATTTAATTATTATTTTTAATCTTATT
>NC_033626.1:10150416-10195523 GCF_001540865.1 Ananas comosus
AATTCTGGTATCATATTTAATTGTAAAATATTAATTTCTAGATCAAATAAAGTAGGCATGTAAGTTTTTTTATGAGATTAATCCGTGCCAATAGAAAATAAAATTAACTAAGTTAATTTTAAGCCAATAAATTTTAATATGACTTGATAAATAATTAAGCCGATTTGATTAAAACTGAACCGCTTTATTAGTTCAATGGTTTGAACCACCGGTTTGAACCACCGGCTCAAACGGTTCAAAAAGTCCTTTTTAAACTCATCCAGTTCAAAGGATTTCATCAAACAACTTTATAGATTGATTCACGGTCGGCCAAACTGGCCCGTTCGATCTAATTTTTAAATTATTTATTTTTTATTTTCTCATAATTTATAATATGATCTCTCGGCAATCCCAAATGAATAATTTGGAGAGAGTTAGACCCAGTGGCCACAGATCCGGGAAAGTATGGATGTAGATTACTTGTTAGGCTGCATTGGGCCAAGTTTTCTGTGTACTGGGGTTCAAATTAGTTAATTGTTTCTAAGAGGCCAGAGCCTGAGCCTTCTTTTGTTTCTTTTTTTTTTTTTTTTTTGAGAGATAGATAGCACGCTATCTGTTTTGTTTATTTTATTTATAAATAAATTTAGATTCGAACTTGAGTCTCGGATACCAACCACTAAACCCTTTGCCACTTGCTCTAGGGACAGTCGGTTCTTTTGTTTCTCCTTTTAATGAGAAAGCAAGTAGGCTTCCTAAATACCCAAACCCAAAAACCCATTTTGTCTAATCTCGTATCTACTTCACAACCATGACTACCCATTTTGTCTAATCTCGTATCTACTTCACAACCGTGACTTTCAAAATCAGGGCCCATCTATGTTAAGGTGGATTGGTCTGAACCATATAATTAAGATATTTAAAGCATCCCTTGCATCTTTCGTGCTCTAACCAGGTTATTTCTCTTCCTCCTTAAATGCTAAATAAATATCTGGTGGGAACTGTTACTCAAATAAGGCTTAACAAATACTAGTAGGTCTCAATAATAAGCTGCGACCAGATTTAGACTTCGTTTGGGATTACAAGGAGATTGCGTTACGTGCAGTGAAAAAGTAAAAAAATGAAAAAAAATATCCTATTTTTTTTGCCATGCGTAATATTGCGCGCGTTCTGCATATCGCGATGAGTCAGTTATGATATATTTCATGCGGTCTCACCGGAGAACGCTGAAGTATATCCCTATATATTTCTACTCTAACTCTATTTTATCTAATAACGTCGGATGGAGCTTAATACCAAACTAATATTTAAGTAGTGCCCCCACGCTTTGGCCAATGGAAGTTGCAACAGTGCTTTTGCATAAAGCGATTTAAGAAGAGCTTTTCAGAGTTGTGTTTAACAGAGCCATAATTGGAGAAGCAGTGGAATCTAATGCAATAAAGGGCAATTTTTGAGCATCATGATTAACGGTGATGTACCATAGAGGATGGAGCTGAGAAATTTAGGCTTCGTTTGGAATTGTGGAGAGATTGTGTTACGTGCGGTGTGGAGAGATTGTGTTCCGTACATAATATTGTGTTCTGCATATCGCAATAAATCGATTACGATATATTTACTGCGGTCGCATCGGAGAACACAGAAACATATCCCTATATACTTTTTCCTCAATTCTATTTTATCTAATAGCGTTTGATAGGCCTCAATACCAAAGTAAGTCTTACATGTACCTCCCCACAGCTAATAAGATCATCTAAAATTAAAGTGATGGCCCTTGTGATGCCCAAAAAAGCTGATGCATCCAAATAAATTAGAATCTGTGAGATTCAATAAGTCACTCATTAGGACATGAATTCATTGTAGGATCATTGCATGAATTATCCTAATAACAAAATAATTAAAAAAAAGCAGATAAAAAGCTACAAATAATCATATCGGATCCTTTTTTTAGGTGTGTTACGTTTGGCTTCGCGGGAATCCAAGGAGAAAGCGCAAATAAGAGCAAAACTAATGAACATCTTTGTTTCACCCAACGCAAATATCTATTTTTATTGTACGGTTCACTGTGAATTAAACTTTCGCATAATTCCATTTTTCAAAATGTTGTAATTGACTTCGCCTTGGAAAGTGTGGAAGTCAATTACAAGAAAGAAAGATGTAGAAAACAATAATAATAAAAATTTAACTTTTTCAAGTGTTTTTTTTTTCACCCTCTATAAGCTGTAGTGTAAAAATTTTTAGTAAAATAAACAAAAAAAAAAGAAGAGATAACCACAATTTCCAAATCATTAAATTTTTATTAAACTGAAAATTATTTTCAACTGAAAATTATTTTCAACTCGAAAATCACCTACGAGTAAAGAAACAGGCTCAAACTGAAATGGTTCAACAACATTGAAATTCTTTGGCTTAAATTTTCTGAATAGTTTTGCTGTTAAATAGATTTTAAACTATGTTCTAAAGGTATCATAGTGGATCCTAATCTTTTCGTCATTCAAATTAATGGATTATATTATGTACATGAACAAGAGTGTTAAATATGTCTCGATAACATTCTGTAGTTTAAAAGGCAGCGAGCCTTTGAAAACTGAACAGTATTAGTTTTTTGCAATGCTGGAAAATTGAAATGAGGTTTAGAGCCTCCAAAACTGATACTCAATCTGATACGAAGTTTCATTTATTCTGGACAGTTTTACTTGGAAAAAAAAATGATGCTTCTTAGAATAAATATACTGAAAATTTATAAAATGGGTGCAAAAAATATTGGGAGAGAACAAGAAGTGGCTGGATAATTTGAAATTTCATATTCATAAATAATAGTTAATTAACACATTCTCATTTAATTTGTAAAGTAATTAAAGTACTGGGCCAGGCCCAAACTGCACTGTAACATGTTGACTTATATTAGGCCTAGGGCCCTCTAAAAGCCCAATACAAATATGTAAGCCATTGCGGTTCAAAATAGAAATCGAAATCGAAATCGAAATCGAAATAGGCATAGAGAATGGCCGGAAATAGAACGATGAAAACTCCTAATTTACTTGGTTCATACGAGGAGTCGGAATATAAATCATGTTCAAATTAAAATTCAAAAAATTTATTTAAATTTACTTTGTAAATTCGTAATCAAAATTTGAATGTGAATTTGAACTTCACAATTTGAATTTAATTATAATTTAAATTTGGACCCAAGATCAAATATCAAACTTATATTAAAATTTAAATTTGAATTTAAGAAAACTAAAAATCAAATTTTGAATCCATAATTTAAGCTTAAATTAAAATTTATAATTTATTCTAAAATTAAATATAGATTAATATTGGAATTTAGATAATTGTTAATGAATTTTCTTCTGAATCCCGAATCAAGGTTGATTCCTATATTTGGAATCATTTCGGGGGAATTCGATTTTACTCGGAATGAAAATCGGAATATCAGTCTCTCAAACCAAACACTAATAAAAGGAATGAATCATTCAAATTTTTATTTCAAACCAAACGTGTTCTAAAAGTTAAAAAAAATTAAAAATCAAAACAGAACAAAACAAAATGTTGGTTTTACAAATTATACTCTCTTTTTTTTAAGCTCTATAGGTTTGATGTTAACAAATTTATACGTGTCGACTTCTATATATATATAAAAAAAAAACCTTCAAATACCGCCCGTACGGTTTCACACTTTCTCACTTTAGTATCCTGTGGTTTAAAGTATATTAATTTAGTGCCCTGTGGTTTCATTTTTACCTTTTTATTATCGACTTCACTAATTTTTTTTCGTTAAATCAGTGACAAAGTTAAAACTAATGCGCACTAAAGTGAATATTCGATAAATTTAGATGGGGTATCTGAAATTTTTTGTATATAATTTAATAAAATATTAACGGAGAAGCTGGCGAAAAGATAAAAATAAAACAGCAGGATACTAACTTGATACACTTTAAACCATATAATACTAAAATGAAAAAGTGTGAAACTATTGGATTGATATTTGAAGCTTATTCTAGAAAAAAAAAGAAAAAGAAAAAGAAAAAGAAAAAGAAAAAAAAAAAGGGTCTTATCCTGTTTTAGTTGAATTCTCCTCGTTAAGTTACTTGACATTTACAGGTATCAGATTAGTATATTTTTTGTATTTTCTTTTGATTTTGACTGGTCGTGGTAACAAGTCCATCAGATATGTTCTCCCATATTTGGAAATTATATTCCCCCCAGAAAAATAAAAGTAATATTCTTAGGTCAAAAGGTAATAATTTTAATACGGTAAAAATGTATTGAATTTACGTAATCTGTGGAATAAAAAATGTATTGAATTTACGTAATCTGTGGATAGTTAAAATTTACTATCCACCTTTCAAAATTTTAATTTTAGTATTCAATCCTTTAGCAAGTTTGATTTGAGTCTGTCAAAAATACTTTAGTTCAAATTTTAAACTTTTAGTTGTGAGAATTGTATAAAATGTACTAAATAAATTTGTAAATATAAAGAACGTATTCATTCAAAATTTGAAGTCAAAGTGCTGATGACCGACTCCAATTAATCGAACAAATTATAATGTTGTGTAGTAAAATCAAAATATTGAAAGATTAAATAGTCCATTCAAAATGTTTTATAGTTCACCGTTCAGATAATTAAATTCTATATATTTTTACCTTCTAAGTTTAAGCTTCTAATGTATTATAGAAATAGACCTGTATTGAGAATTTATTCACTGGTGAAGGAAAATGTTGGGTATTATTGTTTAAAAGATTATTTTTGTAGCAATTTGATTAAGCTTTTAGACAAGAATTATTATAATTTCACATCATCAAGCCTGAGTTTGATTCATGCCCCCTTTAGCTTGCATATAGGTTAGCTTATAAGAGCCACAGCATCTGCATTGAGATTCGTGCAAGTGCATCTCAGAGCGCAACCAAATCGTAATTTTGATGCACCATATGACACGCAAAAAATTTCATAAATATACACCCAAAACTTTGCTAAAAAATTCATTCATACAGTAGCCCTGTAAAATCAAAATCCAAATGTTTATATTTGATATTCAAAAGCTTAATTTCTTAGTTACCGATCACAATCATACTCAGAATCTGGCCCTACGATACACGGAGAAGCAGATCTGGGCGAAATCTGGTCCGAATCAAGTCAATTGAGGTCTGGTCGATACCGTTCCGACTTGGGTACGTTAAAAGGGCTATGACTTTGCGCACGGGCACATGTATATATATTCGGCATGCAATCTTAATTCAAAAACAAGTTCTCGAGACGCAAGTATTGAACTGCTTCGTCGTTCCGGCTCAATTTGGTGCCCAAATTTAATCGATTAGGCCTTAAAATTTGCAGTTTTAGATTTTCTTTAACTAATTTTGAGAATGTTACTTTGTTTCTTAATTTTATTAATTACTTCATGTTAGATCTAAGTTTTTTTTTAATATTTATCGCTGATTAGAATTATATTAATTCTATTTTTGTGCTTAGATGAGCATCTCTATTTATATAAAGGCCGATTAAGGTTTTGCAAAAGTAATTTTTTTTAAAAAAAAAAAATACCAGATGTCTTTCATTTTAGAAGAGATTCTTCGATCTATCTTTCTCATCCATCCTCACACTTAGGGACCGTTTGGTTGGATGTAGTTGTAGAAACAGTATAGTTGGAAATACATGCAGTTGCAAATGCTGTAATTATAACTACACCTAGTCTGCTTGATTTTATACAGTTGCAACTGCTGCAGTTATATTTTTTCTGTTTGGTAATACGAATCTGATAATTGTATAGTAGGGATGCGTGAAATCCCACTCTAATTAATAAGTGGATCAAAGTACTCCTCCCTTTAAATTCAATAACTAAAGTATAAGGTTTAATATATTAGCACTTAATTATAATTAGGTTCTCCAAATAAATTGGTGGGTTATATGCATGCATTGGGGGACTCCAACAAAGCATCCAATTAATCTTAGTCATAACCATTGTTTGGGTTGCATAATTAACTCTAAACATGCATGCATGTGCTCGATCGCCTACGCACAGTGTACGTACGTGTTCTCCACTTGAGAATCGGAAAATAAAGGAGAAATAAAAAATGGAAAAGCAAAAAAAAAGAAAAAGATGTAACTAAAAAGGATAGATTAAAATAATTCTCTTATGCTACTTTAATTTAGCTGGTATGTCAAAATTTTGCACTTTACTATTGATTCAACTCGATGTAAAAAATATAAAATAATTATTACATAAATAAAATTTTATTAAATTTATACGAATGGTCTTTGTTAAATATATATGACCATAATCTATCTTTTAACTCATTTCCACAAAGTTCTACATCTTAACGACCCGATTTTTAAACTATTTGAGATACCAATAAAGAGTGGAATTAATATTAGGGATCGTTTGGTTAAAAATTCATAATATTTAATATTGTATATTTTATATTTGAAATGACAAATTTATATTAACTTACATATATATATACCAAGTGACTTGAATTGAAATGTTTTTAAAAACCAGTATATACTTATTAATAAATTATTAATAATTTTTATAAAGCATTAAAATAAGAATATCTGATAATCTATGATAATTTAATTTTTCTAGCACTTAAAAATCTATAATAATTCTACTACTTCACTACCATTTTCTACAACTACATAATTTAAATTGAATGATAATAATTTAAATATTTTTAATCAAAATATAAAAAAGTTATCGAAATATTATAAATCGTGAACACGATAAGCCCTTGATATAATCTTTTAGTACGTGTAAGTTTGAATATGCATGTCAAATGCNCTTTTGTTTTTTTTTTTTTTGGTAAATTGCATATTTGGTCCTCAAACTATAAGACCAGTTAAACTTTGGTCCTCAAGCATTAATTTATTATAATTTTTTTACTTGATTGTTAAAACTGTTACAATCAAATTCTATAACCCACTTTTTTGATTATCAATTCTATATTAATAACAGTTAAAATTTAGTCAACTGAATTAAATTATAAAATTTTAACTATTTTCACCTGTTAAATTATACTATTTAACCAACCACCAATTCAATCCTAAAAAACTACTGTCATCCTAACTACATATACCTTCATCCAAAAGCCAAAAATCTCATAGCATGACCGACCGTCTCATAGTATGATATCAAAAATTAAATTAAATTTACGATTTAAACTCAAATTTAAATTTTAATATAAAATAGATGAAAATAAATTCTATTTTTTAACGGATTGATCATAACCGTTCATTTTTATTTGAAATATTTTTAACAAATTAACCATAACCATTCACAGAATTAAATGTATAGATGGATATGAATACTTTTTTTTAATAGATTGATTATAACCGTTCATTCTTATTTAAATTTTTTTAACAAATATTTCATAACCATTCATAGAGAATATTCTTTTATTTTTTTTTGATTCTGTTTGTCATTCCTATAAGCGTTTATATATAGTATAGATATAGAGAGAGAAGTAGGAAGTTAGCAGTTTCAAATTTTTTTTTTAGAAATAAAGTGAGGTAAAAATGTCAAACAACTAAACTTTGAACTTGAAATCACTCATTTGTCGAATTGCACTAGCGGCCACATATATGTTTCAAAAAAAGCTGTCGTTTTGAGTCACTACACTTTTGTTTTTGATAAAAACTTATGTGAATTGTGAATTATTTTGAATCTATAAATTTTTTTTAAAAATTAATATTATTATATCTGACCTTTCAATTCATTTGATTTGAATTAGTCAACAATAATTTGACTTCAAATTTTAAGATAATTTTTTTTACTTTAATAAATCAACTAAATCTGTAAATATAAATAATATATTCAAGTTTTAAAATTTAAAAGTTATTAAAAAACACAAATAAAATAAAATTAAAAATTTAAATAATAGAATTAAAAATTTTGTACGTGATGTGAGCAACAGCGTTAATGGTTATAGGGGTTCGCGTATCACGAGGCTCCGGCGATTCTCCACCGCCCGTTCCACGCCTCGCTGATGCGATCGTCATCATTGAGAAAGTTGGCGTCTTGCTGAGGGTGGGCCACCACCGTACCCCTACTTTTGCCCAAACGGTATCTTCCCCTGTCGAATTACTTTCCAAATATTAAAAAAAAAACTTCAAAAAAAACCCCTGTGATTACGTATTTTTTTTGTTTTAGTACCACGTGGTTTAAAATACATTAAGTTAGTAACCTGTGGTTTCGTATTTTCTCACTTTAGTATCCTGTGGTTTAAAGTGTATTAAGTTAGTATTATGTGATTTTATTTTTGTATCAAGTTGGCATCCTGTGGTTTTATTTTTGTATCAAGTTAGTACCATGTGATTTTTAAACCACATGATACTAAAGTGAGAAAGTGCGAAACCACGGAGTACTAACTTGATACACTTTAAACCACAGGGTACTAAAGTGAAAAAGTGCAAAATCACGGGATATTTACTTGGTATACTTTAAACCACAGAATAGTAAAGTGAGAAAAAATGAAACCATAATGGGAGTATTTGAAGTTTTTCCAATATTTAACCTAATCCGTTCGAATCAATTAAACCAATTTTGTTCAAAAAACCGACGGTTAGGAGCCAGTGTTATTCAGTTCGAAACAAATTATAAAATCAAATCTATCAAAAAAAAAAATTGTTCAATTTAATTTTAGGGTAAACTTCAAATACCACTCCTGTGGTATAGTATTTTTTTATTTTATTATTCTATGGTTTAAAGTATATCAAGTTCGTACTCTATCATTTTATTTTATTTTTTTTTCGTCAGTTCCTCTGTTAATATTTTGTTAAATTATATACAAAAAAAACTTTAAATACTCTATCAAAATTTATCGAATATTCACTTTAGCACTCTTTAGTTTTAACTTTGTCGCTGATTTAATGAAAAAAATTAATAAAATGAATATTAAAAAAATAAAAATAAAATCATAGGGTAGTAAATTGATACAATTCAGTTTGGTTCTCCTCTAAAAATTTAAAAAACTAAAATAATTAAATAACCAGATAATAAGGAATATCTGCTATTATTATTATTATTATTATTATTATTTTAGAATAATAACTTTTAACGTAAAACTAATCATATAATTTTATCTTATGTTTTGTAGTTTCGAAAGATCGGTTCGGCTCTTTCCTCTAATTCGATTATACAAAAAGCTGTAAATATCGAACTAAACCACCGATAATTTTTTTTTTAAAACTAAAAATATAAAATAACTAAATTCAAACATGAGATCTTGGATATAAATTATTAAATTTTTATTCAACTACCCTAGATATGATCGGTATCTCTATATAATATTTTTTGCTAATTTTTTTTTGTTAGGGAACAATAACCTACATACAAATTAATTGAAAAAAAAAAAGAAAAAATCGTTTTATGGGGCGGTTGTTGTTTAAACATTAAAAAGGGGTTTTTATATATCTAAGTTGTATCCACATCCCCGGTTGCCACGTCGGACAGGATCTGATACACGGCAAGTGGACCAGTGATTGACATGTCGCCTTTCTACAGGTCTAAAAAGTGGGGCCCGAGAACCATCATCCAATAACTCACCGACACGTAGCACAACAGCGTACATTACTCCGACGGGGGAAACAGCGGGTGCTTCCGAAAATAGTAATTAAAAAGAAAAATTAAAAAAAGCGAAAAAAGGGGAGCCGCAAAACGACGGGCGAGGAAAAGCGTACGTGGCGCGTGGGCGATGTGGAGAGGAGGGGCAAAAAAGTAAATAAAATAAAATAAAATAAAATAAAAAATATAAAAAAGAAAAAAA
Organism: Ananas comosus; assembly: GCF_001540865.1. Taxonomy (NCBI): domain Eukaryota; kingdom Viridiplantae; phylum Streptophyta; class Magnoliopsida; order Poales; family Bromeliaceae; genus Ananas; species Ananas comosus. The sequence continues at coordinate 10,160,152 of NC_033626.1, forward strand.
GAAAAAAAAGGTTGGGCGCGCTTTTGACGTCGATTGGTCCGATTTAAACCCGCATATTCCCTGGAATGTACTTCCCCATGCATCACCCATTTGCCTCTTCCCCCTCTTTACTATTATTTTTTAATTAATTAATTATTTATTTATTTATTTATTATTATTATTATTATTTTTTAATCTACCATTACAAACACTTTTCAATGAACCTAGCACATGGTATTATTTCATGCTTCTAATAATGATGATAATGATGATAATAATTCATGCATTAGAACAAAAAGATGTTGCCTACATTCAACTTCCAAATAATTCATGCTCATAGCCTTTTTCTAAATGATGTGCATGTTAGTGTGTGTGTATATATATATATATATAGAGAGAGAGAGAGAGAGAGAGAGAGAGAGAGAGAATAGGGCTAGAATACTATTACAAGTATTGAGTTCTTCATACTCATAAGTTATTTTATGCTCGCTTGATAAATTTTATTATGATTTTGAAAAATTACGAAATTTATTTTTTAGAAGTTTCAAATACTTTAGATCATATTTAACTAAGTGAATCGTCAATTTGGAAGCTTCATCATCAAAAATAACTTATGAGTATGAAGAACTCTATACTCATAAGATTACAGTAGCTAGAGATGTCAACGGGTCGGGTTCGGGGCGGATTTTTAAAAACCCGAACCCGAACCCGACTCCAAACCCGAATCCCGAACTCGAACCCGAACCCGAACCCGACGGATTTTAAAAATCCATATCCAAACCCGAACCCGACCAAAAATCCGAAATCCGAACCCGAACCCGAACCCGAAAATTTGAACCCCGAAACAATTATTTCTTTTTTCAATATTTAAAAATATATTATATTAAATCTAAATTTTTAAAATACAAATTCAAATATAATATNTGATGGAGCTTCCGAATTGATAATTAATCCACACTGTGAAATATGATCTAGAGTATTTGAAATTTGTAGAAAATAAATTTCGTAATTTTTTAAATTATGGCAATTAAAGTCCATCAAGTAGGCATTAAAATATACAGTCAAAATTAAACAATATTCTAAAAAAGAATGATCGGATCCTTCAATTCAAGATCGGAGTTATTGATCTTTATCGGGATAGTAAGTATTTTTCTATCAAAGATTCAGCCAATTTTGATTCTTTTATATTGTTTAACTAGCAAGTATTCTATACGGCCGTTAAAAATTATTAATTTTGAGATTTTTTGATTGTAAGGTAAATAATGTCAAAAAATTATAAATATTGATTTCAAGAAGTTTCAAATATTTTAAATCATGTTTAATGGTATTGATCTATCATCGAAAACAACTTATAAGTAGGAAGATGATCGTTCTAATAAAAGTATACGCTACAACAAAACGATTTATAGCGACATTTTTTAATGTCTGTATAGGTCAAAAAAAAGTGTTGCTAGCTAAATTACCGACATTTTAAAAAAGTGTTGCTATATGTGGGGTCGCTAAGTATATAGTGACAGTTAAAAAGTGTCGCTATAACCTAAAAATAGTGCTGCTAATTTACCAATATTTATTTAAACATTTAGCAACTGCTGGAACTCTATCTCGTTGGCTGTGGTGGCGGAGGAGGACGAGAGGGAAAGACTTTTGGTCTAGAATTTCAGTAGATTGAGTGAGGGGAGAATGGAAGATTGTAATCTATTTTCTTTTTTTTTTTCTTTTCTGTTTGTAATTGGGCCGAATAGGCTGGATGGGGAGCGTTGAGTAGAGTAATTTTTTATTTTTGGTTGGATTGAGTTTTATATTTAGGCATTAGTAGATTTTTTTTAAGTTTTGGCATAAATAGGATGCTTACACAAAAGTGTCCCAAACATATGTCCCTATAACCTAATTATATTGTGGTGATAATAGCCGGACTCTCTCTCTCTCTCTCTCTCTCTCTTGTATATATATATATATATACAAGATTGTTTTTTGAGAAATAAACAAAAAACTACAAGGTATTATGCTGCGTGAGAATTTGAGTGGCTTATTAGATTAGTTGTTAATCTCATGATCTTTAATTTGCTTGGTATAAGATTATTTTTGCAACAAATAAATTTGAACCATGTGTCTCTTCAAAGAATGATCATGTACAAATATTGCTATTTGCTGTATCCAATATATCTTTGTCAATAGGTTAATTTGTATATATAAGAAAAAAGAAAATAAAAAGTATTTAATAAACTCAAAAGTCTTAAATAATAAACTAATTTATAAATGATTCTATAGGCATAGTGGAGCATGCAACAAGTTGTTTGAAAATGACCTATCAACATTTCAACACCTTGCAATTAAGTAAAGTGCAAGTACTCTTTTACCTTTTTCAATTTCTTTTTTTCCTTCCTATCATCTTCATGGACTAGCTTGCTTATTGCTAGATTCCCTATAGCTATTACAATGATTCCTAATTTTGGCGAAAACTACATGCATTATTTTCTCTTTTCGACTAGTTTCGATGAGAATTTCATGATGAAAGAGATTGTGAAACATTTTACGGGCTTCGTCACGCTGAAAAATATTGCGGTTACGGAGAAGGCACTTCGTTTTTCCATCGAAACGTGTTTGAGTTAAGCACTAAATTTTGGCTTGGTCATGAGATCGCCAAACTCTAGATAATTCGCTCATTTCGAATTCCTAACACAAAGTTCGTACGCTAAAGGGGTATTATACAACTAATGTTGAAATGACCATGCGTGTGCTTCGACGATTCTTAATTTGAAGAAGAAGAAGAAGAAGAAGAAGAAGAAGAGTGTAGTATTAGATATGTTGTTTTTTTTTTGAACGAGTATGATATTTATGTGATTAGATGGATAAATAGAAAGAGAAAGAACAATATGCAAGTCATCTCCTTAATCTTGTGGACTAATACTCTTTTGACTTTTTTAGCTAAGTTGTCTATTAAACTTGGCAACTTAATTCCGAGTACAAATTAAATTACTATTTGATTTTCTCCTTTTTCAACACTAATTATTAATGGAACATAAAATGGAAAAAAAGAATCCTTTAAGCTTAACTAATAACTAACTTTATGTAAAACCAACTATTTGGATATCTTGTAATCTTATTAACCAGTAAATGTATAATATGATATATGCTTGATAAATTCCAGCATTACAACAATAAGCAAATCTAGACATTATGTTTGCACCGAATCCACAATATTTTTATAGTTTTCTTGTTGTTCTTTATACTGTAATAAAAAAACATCCAAACACTTCATTGTGAATATAAACTTTGTATTTTGCAAAACAATAAAAATGCTCAAATTTTATAAAATTGCACAGCATTGAAATAAAAATATTACTCAACCAAATTATTTAGGATTGTTACAACCATATAATTAAGGAAAAATATGTAGCTTCTTACCAAACCAAATTGGTATCAAAATTGGTTTTGGGTGTACAAATAGGAGAAGCATTTTAGTTGATATATAAAACTTGGTAAAAAGGAAAAAAAAAAAAAAAAAGAAACAAAAAAGAAAAGAAAAAAGATTCTTCATGTTTCTTAGTGGGGTTGCAAAAGGTACGGAGTCACCAAATGCGGCTTACACCATTCAAAGATCCACGCATAGACCAATAAATCCACGCAATCTTAAAGTCAAATTGGCTTGCATTGAATCCACTGATTATGTTGGAAAGTTAATAATAATAATAATAATAATAATAATAATAATAATAATAATAATAACAACAACAACAATAATAATAATGGACTCATCTTTATTTAGGAAATATATAGATTTATTAAATGCAATCAAATATGAATGATAAGTAATAATTAGATTCAATAATAATACCAACACAAGGTAGAATTGATTTCCAATCTTAATTCCTTTATTTGGAGTGAGTTTCATTATTTACTTTTGCTGCATGATTTATAAAGAAAGAAATTAGAAAGGTTTTTTTGTTGAACTGATCGGTAACATTTAACTATTCTGATTTATAATTCTATGCAAACTTGGTAACTTAAAAGATGTCAAACAAGGAGTTAATAAGAGCACGTTAACGTTAAACTCGTGAAAATTAAAATTCATGGTTAAAAATAGTAAAATTTTATTATACTTTTAGTTAGATAAGTTGAAAATTTTATTGAATTCAATAACTGAATTAGTTTCTAACATTTAATTAATTATTTTACTACTTTGGATTATTTTGAATTGATTATTCGAGCTTTCAAAATTTTCGACGTTATTGTGCTACCTTTTAATTTTTTTAGTTTTAGTCCGTTAGCGATACTTTGATTTTAAAGTTTAAATTAAATGTTTTATTTTAATAAATTTAGAATTGCGAGAATTATATGAAATATACTAAGTAAATCTGTTAAAAATAAATGACGTATTTATATTTTGAAGTGAAAACGCCGTTGACTAACTCAAATTAAATAAGTTGAAAGGTTGGCTAGTGAAATTTAAATTTTAAAAGGATGAATCATCAAATCAAAATGATAGATAAATTTTGTACATTTTTTACTTGAAAAAAAGAGAAGAAAACTTTGGGGGGCGTTTTTCTAATTCAATTGTAGTTGAGGAGTCTTCATAAATTTTTATCTAAAGAAAATGCCAAATAAACCCTTTAATCTCGCTCTCCGTGTCCATCTCGTTCCCTCCTCTCTCTCTCTCTCTCTCTCTCTAAACCAGATTATTGTATTTTTATTAATCCTTTCCTCATCAAAATCATAATACTCGATCCAATTATTATTTTATTTATATAATTCGACTCTTTTTCATAATCTCTCTTTATAAATAACGCACGAAACCCTGTTCCTACAATAAGAAGAAGAAGAAGCGTGGGATAATCGCATAATTTGTTCTCCGCGCGATGAGATTGGAGATGGGAACGCAGAGGGGTTCCGACGCGTGCGACGCCCCCCACGAGATCGAGAAGCGGCGCGAGTACGCGGCGGCGGCGCCGCCGGAGCCGCCGGAGCCGCCGGCGGCGGTGGCGCCGCCGTGCGTGGGCGGCGGCGGCGGCGGAGGAGGAGGAGGAGGAGAGGGAGGAAGAGGAGGGGAGGAGGCGTTCGTGCCGCCGATAAACTTCGCGATGGTGGAGGAGGGGATCTTCCGCTCCGGCTTCCCCGAGAAGCCCAATTTCGGCTTCTTGAAGAAGCTCAACCTGCGATCCATCGTGTAAGCCCCCGCATTACCCTTTGTTTCGCCTGTTTCTCCTCTTTTTGGGCGATTTTTGGTCGCGTTAGTCGCAAAGTGTTTGATCGGATTCAGGTACTTGTGCCCGGAGCCGTACCCGGAGACCAACACGGAGTTTCTTGAGGCCAACGCGATCAAATTGTTCCAGTTCGGGATCGAAGGGCGCAAGGTATTTTTCATTAATTTTTCATTAATTTTCTTTTTTTTTTTTTGTTATTCTTTTAGATTGGTTTGGGAGATTTAATTATCTGTTCATGAATTGTTCTTGAGCTCTCCGTTGAGTAGAATCTTCCGGGTATATCCATTTTGATATTTGTCGTTTACTATTTATTCTCGGAGTACGAGCAATGAGCAATCATATCTGAAAATTACTGGTTTTCTTTATCTTTCGTACATTTCGCATGATCAGGCATTGTGTTGATGCTACCTTATTATATATATATGCTAGTTTATGCTTGAGTAGCTTCTATTTTATTGCAATTCAAATTTAATTACTTGAATTGTTAATTTCAAGAAGTGATTGCATGGCCTTAGTGAGATAAAATATATAAAATTTATCTGAACTACAATGAATTTTTAACCTGGTACATTAACTTTAGACCTTATTAGTATCGATGCGATCATTTTTAAATAGAAATTATATGTACTTAAATGTGCCGGCAGATAGACTTCTTTATTCTTCTGTAGATGTGGAACCACATCTGCTTCTGAAAAGCAAAAAAAGGAAGCAGAAGAAGAAAGTCACTAGTAACTTTTTTATTTTATAGATGTATAGTAGAAAAAGAAGAGCAACGGTACAGATCGAGGCCTTAGATTTTTTTAATTTTAGTGTCTAATCTTTCAATGCTTATGTTTTATATTGGAACTTCCCAACTAATTTGTTTGTGTTAGAAAGGTTTGAGAATATTCTGCCGAAGTGACAAATTATTCCATAAGCTACAGTGTATTGGTATTAAAAAAGTAAAAAGGAACAATTAAGTTCTGCAGAAGATGCACTTAAAAGTTAAATGTAGTTGGGTGATAAAATTACAAATTTTAAAGTTCAGATACGCATGTAGACACACTATTGTTCAAGCAAGACCTGTAAACTTTAACCTACTACTACTACTACTTAATGCTGCTTCTCCCATGTCCTTTTATTTTTTCTTGAGCAAGAGCCGGAAGAGAGGAAGATCCTCTCCCCCAAACCAAAAATTCTTCTATTATATATTAACAAGATATATTTACAAATTTACAGGACAAAACCATCTATTTGTGAACTGAACAAAATAGATAAAGTTAGACCGAAATGATAAGACACTAAAAAGCAGAAGTTAATAGCAAAGTGCGGATCAAATCGAACATTAACAACTCAAGTTCCAGCACCTCCTTGATCACTTTCACCAACATGAGCATCGTCACCACAGAGAGCTACGATTTCTGCCAACTCGTTTGAAGCAACACTCCCATGGTCCATTTATATATCTCAAGTTATATTTTTTCAATGCTATCATATTTAACTTTGCCTGATAATCCAAAAACCTTAGTAATTACTAGTTGGTTTGTTCGCTGATCTTAATTGCTATGTCCCTTTTTCTTCTATCACATTGACTGACAATTCATAACATCATATTAATGCATGAATTTAAGGTCAAAGAATCTATATTGATAAACTAAAGATCTAATGTCTCGTCTGATGCAGTTGAAACAGCTTTAATGAAAATCACTGGCCTCAACACTATGCACTCCAACTGCCTTGCTCTTTTTATGCTTTTTAGGACCAATATTTTAGTAGTTTTTTTTTTTTTTTTCCTGGTCTGGGCTTGCTGCTAAAGCTGGAATAATGCTGAATATTGCTCTTCTTTCCATCAGATCGACTTGGTATGCATTTTATTGTGAAGGACTAAATTCATTGTTAAGCGAAAAGATACCGTAGAATAATTACTGGTTTGTCCTGACAACGAATTTGCTGCTTTAGAGTTTTAGACAAAAAATCGTGGTCCTTCCCTAATGCTGTCAAGCTCTAGACCCATTAAAGGGACATCTTTATATGTCAAAGTCTGATTGCCGGTCCTAGTGAGTGATAATTTTTCAGCAATATTCTAACTTTAACTACTTTATTGAATTGACAATGTGTATTGCTGGAGTGGAACACATAATGCTTTACATGGTTCATGAAATTCATTCATGTAACTCTTATGAGATGCCCACCTGATTTCCAACCTTAAAATTAACTCCAGTTGAAGTTCCACATTGAACTCTTAATCTCTTATACGGTTGAATTGAGGTATTTACTGCATGTCTACATCAGTCATTATCTTGTCTCCATGACTTAGACTAAAGTGCACATAAGATGCATTCCCGTGTGTGTGCATATTCATATATTTTCAACCCTCCTGCTACTGCCCGCTTAGATGCTTCCACAACTGGGTTATTCTGAGGCATTTGCCTTACACATTTGTCTTTGATCCAAGGATATGGGATCGTACCGAAAATTTGCCGCCACAGTATGGCATGTTGCATGTGTCGGGCCATGACGTGCCATGCAGTGTCGATGCGTGCTGGTCATAAAAAGTGCATGTGTATACAACACATAATGGCATGAAATATCTATTTTCTTTAGCTATAAAATATTCTAATTATTTATTATATATTTTTATCAATTTTTTAAAACTTTATTGAGAAAATTACTTACTAATTTAAAACAAAAAGCGGGTTTTGAGCTGTATCATCGGTGCGGGGGCTGTATCATGCTGATATCTTATTGGCACAATACAGCACGGTGGATACAGTCCGTGTTGAGGAGCACTTAGATCCTTCCTTTGATCTACTAGTAATTGCTAATTATCATTTTTTTTCAGCTTCCAAGATATGTCTTCATAGGAGTGAAGTCATCATCTTTGTTTCGAAAATTATTGCTTGTTGTTAGCACCGTAACACGTGTTACAAGAAGTTATCATCTCCTTTTATCACTCTTTGGGTTTGCTTTCTTAACTGCCATGATGATTAATTTTCTGCTTCGGAAGTATTCCATTTGTCTTAGCCTGTGAGAAACTTTCTCATTTTTCCAAGTAAGCAGATCTATTTAGGATCAAGAGGGACCAATTTAGGATCAAGAGGGACCAATTTAAGAGGATTATTGTTGAACTCATGGCAATTTCTTTTCATGCGTGACACAGCCAATAATTTTGTTGTATTATTGAGAAAGTTACACTTTGTCATTTAGTGTATGATGATGCTTATGCATGGTTAGTGATTCTCTATTCGCCTTTTGATTCTCATAAAGAAAGAAAACTTTTTAGTTAATTTCACTGCCAAAGTCCTTACGGAGGTCTTTGTAGTTCTGTTATCAATATGCTACATATGACACAGTTTTTCTCAAGTAATTCTGTAGTCTTTACCTTCTTCTAGTTCTTTTCCCTTTCCTATATCTGCATATCAGTAGATACTGGTCTGTTCTTAACATTGCTCTGATATGTTATACTATTGGTGCATTTACATACTTTCTTCCATATCCCTGCGAGTATTTTTTTCACTTTCCAAAATGGAAGATGCGACTCTCTTTTCCGTTCGTCTTTATATGAAGTCTCTTCCTAATTTGACATCATTGTTGTTTAGGTGGAGACTACTACATAATGTCCATTACACTGGTGGATCTCTTCGTGCAATGCACATATGCATGTTAAACTTGCGCTGACTACATGAATTACATGTGGGAAACAATCCTGCTCATGAAATCTCTGGCACTTATTTGACCTGGCTTGTTGAGGAAATGAGTCAGAATTTAACCATAATAAGTTGACCTGGGTTTTGATCTGGAAAATTTGATCCACTGGTCGTCCAAGTAGGGTTTTAGTCGGGCATTCTCCTCTTTACATGTTGCAACTTCATATTTGTTCTTCATTTTATTTCAAGTTGTTCTATTTGTTGCAACTTCATATTTGTTCTTCATTTTATTCAAGTTGTTCTATTTACCTCATCAATCCCTCTAATTCCATTTGGGGAAACTATCCAATCAAAATGCTTGTGTGGATTTACTAGTGAATTAGCATATTGCAACAGTATCTACAAAGTAAAAATATTCTTATGCTCAACCTGAAGCCCGAAGAACCCATACTATCTAGTTTGTCTACATGATATAGAAGATGGAAGATTTATGTTTTCTGACAAATTAATCTTTTTACACCTTGTTTATTAAATTGTTTATATTTGAAACAGTGCACTAAGATGACTTAAACTATGAAACAAGTTTTTTTTTAAAAAAAAAACCTGATAATCTGTTATCTAAAACGATGTCTCCTATGCAGGAACCTTTTGCCGACATCCCTGATGATGCAATACGAGAAGCCCTCAAAATCATCCTTGGTATTTAAGCAAGCTTTTAATTTTTCGTACGTGCTGCTAAATATTAATTCATTTTACTGACTTCATACTTCTCTGTTCTCTTGTTTCTACTGTTTCAGACGAGAGAAATCATCCATTGCTTATTCACTGTAAAAGAGGGAAGGTCAGTAGAAAAACTTCTTCACACTTTTTACTACCAAAATTCTATTACCCATAACTCTATTTCTCTCTATTTTTTTCTCTCAACAACAAAAAAAAAAGGAGCAAAAACGAAGAATCAATATCTTTATACTAATTCATCTGTTTTACGTGCTCATCCTTTTTTCAGCATCGAACTGGTTGCGTTGTTGGATGCTTGAGAAGACTGCAGAAATGGTGCTTGACTTCGGTATTAGATGAATACCAGCGTTTTGCTGCAGCCAAGGCGAGGATGTGCGATCAAAGGTTTGTGGAGTCATTCGACATATCGAGCTTAAAACATTTGTCTGCCTCACATTTGAAGAGGTCATCTGTTGCTTGAATTTCTTTTTACTTCTTTTTATTTTTTTTTTTTTGGGTAAGCCATTAGAGCTCCGACCTTCTTTCCTGCGGCATGGAACATTCAGCAGAGAAAGCTAGAAAACAACAGATATATAATATAATGTAGGGAGATAATCTCTTGGACTTGATTTGGTTGGAGAGAGTGCCCCTTCCGTCATTAGTACACTCTTTACTACACAGCTTAGTACATTTTATGGTCGTAAGTTCTAAAGGGGTTTTATGGTTAGACGCAAGAGGTATAACTTTTTTTGAGATCTCTTGCATGAATTATTTTGGTCCAACTAAAGCTTTGGATATGATGTCTAATGAAAAAGCTTGGGTTTAGTTACACCAGTGACCTGTTTTACTATTCTCTTGTGTTTCATGTATTTGTCAACTTCCGCTTATCCGTGAATTGTATATACTACGTATGTATATAACAATCCTCGTGTGGATGGATTTGAGCACATGCCGGGCACATGGATGTAAGCAAAATGGAAGGTGATTAAATGAGAGATTAGGAGTGTGGAAAGATTTGAGTTCTAGATCTTGTGCTAAGCAATAGTCTTTTTCCCCCCCTTAATAGCTTAAGCTATCACAGCACGTGTAAATACTGTATGAATAAGGTGTATACACTGTATATTTTAACAATAGTTATTGATTGATAATTGGTCAAAACACCGGTCTGAATAGCTCGGGTTTGCAGGTATTCAAATTTTCTCGAGTAAATGTTTTGGTTCTCTTTTAAGGAGTCTCCTATGTATTGTTGATTTGCTGGCAAATTCTTGTGATACATTGGATTTACTTTGTATGGATTAATCAATCGACTCTGTTTCATGCACTATTCGTCTTCTAAGAATTCTTCTTCTTCTTCTTCTTCTTTTGTAAATTTTCAACGTCTATTTTTCTGACTTAATTGGATTTAATCTTACCATCACTCAAATGAACTTAATCAAATATGGAAAACTTATGCCCATTAATTAATAAAGGAAAAGGAACATCTCTACAATCACATTCGAAGTAAATTAGATGATTTCTCAGCTTATCAAAACTTTTTGCTTTTGTTACCTCAAAACAGTTGCGATTGGTACATTAAACCTTTTTAATCCTGAATTAACCGTAGTCAGTATGAAAAATTTAACAAACCACATGTGTAATAAAAAACGTTTTCGAGTAAAATAATACTCNTAGGGCAAAAAGTAACTCAATTTATTTATTATTATCGCGCACATAAAATTTGACACTTTGAAGGGAGTGAATTTAAAGTTAGAAATAGTTCACCATTTCTTATTATATTTTATATTTTTATCTTTTAATATGAGTGATCGCGATGAAGCGAAAGTTGATGAATCATATGCAGTAGCAGGAGTTGGACTGCAGGAGAATTGCTCTCAGGTCCTGTGTTAGTTAATTCGCGAATTATTCACGAATTATTCACTAATTTTTGAGAAAACGAATTAAACGGCCGAATTCGTATTTTTCCAAAAAATTCGGAAAAAACACGTTTTTTTGGAAAAAAATACTTATTCGCGAATAATTCGTGATTCGCTAATTATTTGCCCAAAAGAAGGGCCCGTGCCTGGGCCCGCGCTCGCGCGTGCGCCCGGCCTCCGCTTGGGCCTGCACCCTGGCCTGCACCCGCACCCGGGCCCGCGCCATGGCCCGCACCCGTGCCCGGGCCCGTGCACTGGCCCCCGCTCGCGACCTGGCCCGCGCTTGCGCTCGCGCTGCTTCCACACCCCTTGCGGCTCGCCCAAAACCTTTCCAAAATCCAAAATCTAAAGTTCGCACCGAAAAAACCAAAAAAAAAATCTTTTCAAAACGTTCGCTCTCCTCTCCCTCCCAAAAAAAAATTACTCAATCAAAAAAATTTAATCTCTTATGTATTATTTTAATCTCTTATTTACTTAAGTTATTATTTATTTTGAGTTATAATATAGTTTGCTATTTGTTTTACTTACTTAGCTTAATTTTATAATTTTTTTTTTTATATTTTTAAGAAATATGAGTATTTAAGCTAATAGCATAAATTTTGAGAGAAGAAAAACTTAATTTAATAGTCAAATTTTTAATCCCGAATTTTTAATTAATGAACGTATAATATCCGTATAACTCACATATCCGAATAATTGGCGAACCCGTTTTTTAGCCGAATTTTTCAACAAATTTAAAAATTTAAAGATAAATTTTATCCGAATTATATCCGTACCGAATTTTTGCCCTGGCTGTATCCCTGCTCCTGGCAATTTTCGTCGCAATCATCGTCGCACGGGCCGATGCATCTGATATCGGGCAGCGGCACGTGCGGAAAGTGGCCGCGCTTCTTCTTCCTCGTGGCTTCTGCTGCATTCACTGTAAAAAATAATAAAAGACAAACCAACTTTACATTACTATTCTGTCATATAGTGCTTTTTTTTTTTTTTTTTTACCATTTTATGGTTTAGCTTATTTTTTACTTTGCTATTATGTGGTTCACTTTTTTTTCTTTTTTTTTTTTTGTTGCTATTTTGTGATTTTTTTTGAAGAAAAATTTTACTTAATCATCCCACTTGACGTGAACGTTTTGGTAAAATATAAATTAAACCAACATAGGGGCAAAGTAATATGAAGTTTACTCAAAAATATATATTATGTATGAAATTAAGCTCGCGATTTCTCTCTGAATCATGTTCAGTGCTGAACCGATGAGATTTGAATTCAGAATCTCTTATTAGAGATGATTTTTTTTCTTTAAAAACATAAACTATTTAAAATACAATATTTTATTTATTACATTAGATAATTATTAGGTGCTTATATTGCGTAATAATGACAATAATAAGTCAACCGCTCGTCAGCAACCAATCGAATTGCTGGGATATGAACTTTTAATACATTCAAATTTCAAATAAATATGCGTAAGAGTATTTTTGAAATAGTATAAGTTTTACTATCAAGATTACTAAAATATATAAGATGAGCCAAAAAAAAATAATTTATTTTATATTTACATTAATTTGACATTATTTTACTGCACTGAACCAAGTAGAATGATACAGTATTAATAGTAATCTAAATAACAGATGTTAAATTACTAATTATATTGAGATAACTAATAATACTACATAACACGACCCAAACGTGTCTTAATATAGATTGCTCAGATAAACAACCTATTAGAAACTTCAAAGAAATTTTTTTTTAAAAAAAATTATTCTAAAATAACTTACCTGAAGAAACAACTAAGGTGACAAGGACCATAAGCATCATCATTTTCTGAGTAGCAGCCTTTTTTTTTTTTTTTTCTTTCTTGTTACTTTATTACTTTAATTTGTTGCCTCCACTTTGGTGTTTCAGAGACCTATTTATAGAGCATGCTTAGGGGGAGGAGAGTTCCTCAGTTCCCCATTTTAATTAAATACCCTTTTTATATTTTGCTAAATTGCCAAATTATCACCTCAATTTTTTTTCTTAATATTTTAGCAAAATTTGGTGCCCTTGTTTTGTGGGCACTGCCCACATGAACAGTATGTTTAAGCAAATCCACACGAAAGATCATGCGCTAAAATATTTTTAAAAAATCTAATATCTTTTCTGATGGACCAAAATGCATTTGTTGAATTTCAAAAAAAATTTCAGACCTAACTTTAAGGTTTACTAATGAGATTTGGGGTTTAGAAGAACATTTTGAAAGTAAAAGAATAAATTTAAAAAGGCCTTTTTGCATAAAAAATTCACTTATTTTAGACTTTTGCAAAATCAGGTCATCTTTTTCGTTTTTGCAGATTCGGTCCGCTTTTTCAGCAAACTGACCAAAATACCCTTATTATTTTTTCTCTTTCCTCTTTCTCTCTCCTCTTCGTTTCTGTCGTTTTTTTTTTTTTCGCACCGAAAAAAAAAGAGGCGAACCGTACCGTCGCCTTTTTCTTCACCGTCGCCTCCCTCCTCACCCTCCTTCTTCACCGTCGCCTCCTTCCTCACCCTCCTTCTTCACCGTCGCCTCCCTCCTCACCCTCCTCTCCACCGCCCGCGACCCCCTCTTCCTCCTCTCCCCCGCTGCCGCCGGCGAGCCCACCCCCAGCCCAATCCCGTCGCCGCGGCGGTAGCGGCCGCGACGAACGGGGTCGGGCTAGATGCGGAGAAGAAGACGACGGCGAAGAAGAAGAAGGGGAGGCCGAGCGGCAAGGCGTAGGATTTGGAGCATAATTTNGAGCTAAATTGCCACCCCTAGTGAAGGGCATATAAGCAAAAGCCACAAAAGTTTAGTTTGATGGGAATAGTACTACCCCGCCATTTGAGTAATGCTTCATTTTATTTAAGTTAGGATTTTTTTTTTAGAAAAATGTTATTTGTCTATCTGTATATAGGTGCAAATTTTACACCACTCTTGTCCTCCTAGTTCATAAAATTCTTTTGGGTTTTTAGTATTTTAAAAAAGGAATTGATAAAAAAAATTATGACTTTTGGATTAGTAGGTTGTAAGATTTACACTTAGAAAATGTTTGGTTGATGACTGGAATAAGAATGAAAAATAAAATTGGATTGTAATAAAAAATGAATTAACAATCATTCAAAAATATGTTAAAATGGAAATTGGAATGAACAATTTAAACATCTAAAGTTTTAACAAAGGGCTTTGTTAAAGAAAAAGGAGAATGATAAATAGAGCGAAAAAAAAGTGCTCCCGAGAGAGAGTTTTGAGTAGTTTTCTATAGAATGATTCAATTCAAGATTCAAAATCGGATAGGGCAACGAACAAATTGAATCATTTTTATTTTAGAGTAGAATATGAATTAAAATCTGATTCATATAAAATAAGCAATAACTATCAGAAATAGTAAATTCTATTCTGATTTCAATATCTAAAATAGGTGAACGAAAAAAGAGATTAGTCTATCGGTGTATAGGTATTGCTTTTTTTAAAATTATTATAAGGTATTGATGTATTGAAAAATATAACATGGAGGACTATAATACTAATTTGTGCATGCAGTTTAAATTAATATATAAGTTTATTAATACATCAACAATTTGGTCATACACAAATTTTAGGTGAAATTTTTGTCACCGTTGCCGTCTGTGGCCATGCGCTCCGCAGCAACCTGACCTCCACGATTTGTGTCATATCCGAGTCGGCGCTAATAGAGATGTGAGTGACGTAAGAGAATAAAACATGACGTGGATGTGGGCGTAGTGGGGGAGAAGGAGAAGGGAAAGAAAATGGGAGGAAAAAGAAGAGACAGAAAGACAAGGAGGAAGGAGACGATCTAGGAGTGGGAGGAGAAAGACGAGCGATAGAAAAGAGAGATGAAAAAGAAATAAAAGTACTTTGGTTAGTTTATTAAAAATTCAAATCGAATTTGCAAAATTTAAAATGGTGGCCGATTTTTATAAAAATACAAAACGGGTGAATTTTTTATGCAAATTGGCCTAATATTTATTACAAAAAAGAAAATTATACATAATTCAAACTTAACAGCATAAATTAATTTATTTTAATAATTGTAGTCAATTAAAATGAAGAGTTTCTTTAATCAACAGTAATTCTATCAAATTTAAATTTTTAAAGTTTTTTTCTTATCAAAATTAAAAGTTAGAGAATGTCAATCAAACGAAAAATGAAAACTTAACTATTACATAGAACTAGGCTAGAATACTATTAATAGCATCAAATCATTGGTACTATTACATTTTCGATCCTCGGATGAAGGGATATGTGCTTATTTTGATAATGGTCTCTTAGGTCCCGTTTGATTGTGGGATAAAAGAGAAAACAAAGCAAGTGTTGGCATATTAATTTATCCCCGCGTTAACAGGTTATTCCGGAATAACCCGTTAAGAGGGAAGAATAGTAGTTAAATTTATTGGGTAGAACAAGTTATTCTCTAATTTATTCCTCTACTAATTAAATATAATTGAAATTAGGATAAAAAAATTTTGGACCGTAAAGTATTTAGAGACCCTCAGCTATAGAATATTTTGAAATAGATCGACCTGTTGGCTTTTTTTAAAAAAAAAAATTAATAGCCCCTGAACTTCTAATTTTTTTTTAATTGAATTTTTATGCTTAGATAAGTTTAAAAACTTTATCAAATCTGACTATTCAATTATTTATTAACCATTAATTATTTGATAAAATATTTAATCTTTTAACTAAAACTATTTAACTTTGAAAAATAAAAAACTAACTAGTGAATTACCCGCGCGATGCTGCGGATATAAAATTATTTTTATAATAAATTATATATTTTTTAATATTTTAATATAGTTTTATAAGTCTAATTATTAATTAAATAAAAAATTATATAAAAATAATTATGCGCAAAGTAAATTTATACAATAATTTATTTTATAAAATTTATATGAAAAGAATTTGAGATAAATCTATCAAAATAATTTAAGAAAACCAATAAATAAAAAAAAATTGTTAAAAAATTATTTAATAAAATTAATTTTATATATATATATATATATATATATATATATATATATATATATTATATATATATATATATATATATATATATATATATACATATACACTATATTTCAAATTTTAGTCTGAATTTAAATTCTATATTTTTTTATTACAGCGATTATTTTATGTAATTTAAATTGCATTATTAGGTTAGATTTTATTACGCATTTATTAGGTTATATTAGAATTTAGTAGATTTAAAATTTTAAATTTGAAAAGTTAAATTTGAAATAAATATTATAATTTTAAATATAAATATTAAATTTAAATTTAAACTTTAAAATTAAATATCAAAATTTTAATTTTGTATTTTATATATATATATATATATAATATATATATAATTATATGTGTGTGTGTGTGTACAGAAGGAGAGAGAAGAGGAGGGTTGGGGGGACACGTGTCACTCTAAGGTCCCCCCAAACCCTCCTTTAATGTAGTTAAATAGAAATAGATGTGGTGTCAATCAATGAAATAAAATTTGTCTTCGTACACTTTGCCCCCCTTAAAATTTATTATAGATTATCGATGGAGAACAGAGAAGACAATAAATACAGCGAATAGGTCGCTCCAAAAGAGGCGTGTTAAAATTTTATCTAAAATTTTGCTTAAATTTTCTGAATCATTAATTATAACTGTAATATTACATCGCCCGTATTTAGTCCCCTGCTTTTAAAATATTTACTATCTCAGTGGTGAAGGAAAAAAGTAGACCAAACCGTCATCACAATAATCAAAATTAAAGAAGATCCTCAATCTATTATTGCATACATAAAATATGACATTTTTAAGAGCTTTGCTTTAAGAACTTAATTAAGTTATTTATTTTTATTTTTTTGGTTAAATACTGATGCATCCTTTTAAAATTTAAGAAAAACTTATATATTTCTTCAAACTTTAAATTAATCAGTTATACCCTTTTAAACTTGTAATATCTTAAAGAAATACCCTTCCAATTAAAATTTAATCAATTTTCATTAAATCTTCTTTAATTTTCTCTCTGTTCTTCCAATCCACTAAAAGAAACAATGAAGAGAAGTATCTTATATTAAATTATCTTTTTTATTTCGCTTTCCATTCAATTTCAAATTACTTTATATACAGCTTTTTTGTTGTAAAAGAAATTATGCAGAACGATTGAAACAAGGCAAAACAGCAGAGAGAAAACTGAAAAAGAGATTAACAAAAATTTTATTTTCGTAAGATATTAAAAGTTTAGAAGGGTATACTGATTAATTTAAATCTTCAAAAAANTCTTTTTTATTTCGCTTTCCATTCAATTTCAAATTACTTTATATACAGCTTTTTTGTTGTAAAAGAAATTATGCAGAACGATTGAAACAAGGCAAAACAGCAGAGAGAAAACTGAAAAAGAGATTAACAAAAATTTTATTTTCGTAAGATATTAAAAGTTTAGAAGGGTATACTGATTAATTTAAATCTTCAAAAAAAATATATGCAAGTTATTTTTAAATTTTAGAAAGATACATTGGTATTTAATTCTTTAAATTTTTTTTGTGTTTTTTAAATATTAGTAATCTATCAAGCAATAGCAGTCGTTGGATCCGCGATCTCCTGCATATCATATCGCTCTCAGGCACGTGACCAAAGCGGCCACCCTTCTTCTTTGCAGGTTCTACACTTCTACTGCATTCACTGTAATTTAATTTTTTCAAGGAAAAATTTCAAATAACACTTCTGTGATTTCGTAATTTCTCACTTTAATATCTTGCGGTTTAAAGTGTATCACTTTTGTACTCTATAATTTTTATTTTTTTTTTGTTATCTACTCTACTAATATTTTTCGTTAAATTAGTGATAAAGTTAAAACTAAAGAGTAGTAAAGTGAATATTCGATAAACTATAGGTGGAGTATCTGAAGTTTTTTATATATGATTTAACGAAAAGTTAACGGAGGGACTGACGAAAAGAGAAAAATAAAATCATAGGGTACTAAATTGATACACTTTAAACCACATGATATTAAAGTGAAAAAATACGAAACCACATGAGTGGTATTTAAAGTTTACCTTTTTTTTTAAAAAAAGGTAAAATTATATGTGAAAATGTAAAATATCTAAATATAAATTTATACGAAATATTATTTTTCTAACAGATAAAGCTTTCAGAGATAATAGCTATTTTATTTAATTTTATATGGGATCGGAATAGAAGATCGTGAGTTTGAATCATGCTACCATTATTTAATTTTCTCTTAGTTAATTGGCAGGATAGCATAGTTTAAACCGATTGAGAACCATATTCTCTAGATCATGTTTAGCATTAAATTGATAAGATTTGAATTCATGACCCTGTTTGCTTTAATGGACAAAATTTTGGCGGACATAGTCTCCAAATATAATAGTTGGGGATTGTCCGGATCGAGCAAGCCGAGCCCAACTCAACCGTCCAAAAAAATATTATTTTTACTAGATTAAAATATTTAAAAAATTTATTTTTGTTAGGCGGTTGAGATAAGCTCGGCTTGCCACATGGCGCCAATCTGGACAATCCCCAAAATTTTATCTTTGGGGATTACGTCCATCAAATTTTTGTCGTGCTTTAATATCATGTGAGATGTGAGATGATTTTTTGTTTCAAATATTGGGGGCAAAAAATATGACTAAGGTGACAAGCACCAGTAACATCATCATTCTCAGAGTAGCAGCCATTTAAATTCTTGCTTGGGGGTTGGACTTCAATTTGTTGCCTCCATATTTTGTTGTTCCATATTCCTATTTATAGACCTCAATTTTCATATAATGTTTAGCGAAAATCGGTGCCCATTTTTTGTGGGCACTGCACACTCGAACGGCATGTTTACGGAGTTTGATCCACACGAAAGATCCATCACACAACTTTCGTGTACTAAGGAATTAGTTTGATAATTGATCTAGGAAAGGAAATGACAATTCCCCACCAATTTGAGCCATGTTTGGAGTAGTTTGCTGGAGCAAATAGACGTTTGAACTTTCAATTTTGACTGTCATATTTTCTAAACCTTTTCAAATAGTTCAAAAAATTTTACTTTTTAAGTAGACGTACTAATTACACGGTCATTTTAACAAATATTATAGAGAGAGAGAAAGAGAGTTGAACTGGAATGCTATTAGTAATAAAGGGCTCTGTTGCCACCTATTTATTTTCAATGATGGAACCTTCAAATCGACGATCGGCATCGTTGAATATGTTCTATACCACTTGAAGTATGTAGAAATCAAATTTAAAATTTTTTTCGACATCATTAGTCTGATGATCCAAGGATTTTAAAACTTGTAATTTTAATGGTCAATATAAAATGTTTTCTTGTTTAACGGTATAAAGATTTTCAAATTAATTGAATTTTAGTTAGAAAATTTTTAAAATTATTTAGAACAAGATTTATACTCTTGACTTTAATTGCAAGACTCCTATCATCACTTTTTAAAGAATATTTATTTTCAATGTTTATTTTTGTGTCCATGTGATGGATAAGAGAACAATATCAAAAAATTATTAAATTTGGTTTCTAAATGCTTGCACGTAGTATAAATCATATTCAACGGTGCTGATCGTTCATTTGGGGGCTCTATCATCGAAAACAAATAAGTAGCAACGGAGCTCGTTTGCTTCTGATAGCATTCCAACTTAGCGCACTCTCTCTCTCTCTCTCTCTCTCTCTCTCTCTCTCTCTCTATATATATATATATATATATAATTCTATAAAACTTTAAAATATTTTAAAAACCTTTTTTGATAATTGAGCATTACTATAGTGTCTCTGGAGCTTAACTGTCTGACTGACTACAGCATCAGTGGCTTGTCGACACATCTGTAAAATGTCAGAACTAGTCAGAATCGTTTTGGCGTAAAATATACACGAAAACGGACTCAGAGTTGTGAAAGTTGGAGTTTGGATACTGAAATATGCAAAAATATGATTTTGAATATTGTGTACCAGTACCTGAGAGAGGTACTAGTACCCTAGAGGGATTACATAAATGGGTGCTCTCGGGTTTGTGCAACTTAGTGTTGCGTACCGGTACCTATTGGTAAGTACCGGTATTGGGACTGGGTACCGGTACTCTATCGGGCCAATACCGGTACACCGCGCTCGGGTTTGCTAGATGAGTATCGGGTACCAGTACTCAAGTTGAGTACCGGTACTCCAGGTGACAAATTGAATTGATAAAGAGATTTTTGGTAATTTTTGCAGCCAGTGTTGTACGTATTTATCCCAACCGACCCCAGCTAGCTCTCTTGTGTTAGAAGCTTAGAGGAAACGGGTAAAGCTATTCCTCTTTCTCTCTCTATCTTCTCTTCTCATTTTCCTTTGTGGATTTGGATGATTGATTTTAGTCTCGTTCTCCTTGCCTTTGGAGCATTATTCGCGCACCTCGGTTGGTTCCGGTTGAGGTTGATTTAGCGCGGGAGCTTTTCCTATCGACCTTTAGCCGGTATTGGACGAGCATTTGAGGTGGGTTAATGTTTATCGAAATCGTCGGAATTTCTCCTAAGTTGTAGAAATTTTAGCATGTATTTTCTTGTCGTAATCATCATGTTAGTAGCTCGAATTCGTGAATTTGCATGTTTTATATGAAATCTGGATTTGGAGCATAATTTAATGATTTTAGATGAAGTTTTATATGCTGAATTGAGATTTGACTTAGGAGAAAACTCGTTTAACATACATCTGACACTTTTCGAAAAGTTAAAAGAATTAGCTTCAAGAGCTGATTTCTCTTTTGTATCACCGCTGTTAGTGTGTTGTGGATACTAGACTAGTGTAGGTTGAGATTACGCTCCTGCTAAGGGGCCGAGCTTGTTTTACAGCAGAGTTAGTCTGTTTTATTCTTTCGGGTGCCGTCAGGACTGATGGTGGACCCAGATTCCTATAGCTAGTATCAGATTGTACTGAGGGCACATGAACCTTGGTTGTTAAACCAGTTTGACTCATTTGTGTTGACTATAGCCTGTGTGAGGTTGTTAAACTCGACAGAGATACGCTTGTATACTCGGTTGGGTCGCTCCCACGAGTGCCCCTCCAGAGTGAGACTTTTCTTGCATTGATATCGTAGCAGTCCTGTTTGGACAGTTTTTTAGACCAGCCACCCCTGTGGGTGGTGTGCGGTGTAGTTTGGGTACAGGCTGGACTAGCCAGTTGGCGGTCCGTTGAGATTAGGTCAATGTAATTGAGTTGTAGTTAGTGATGTATGTCTATGTCTACAGAGAGTATCGTTTGGATAGGCATATAGCTGTAGAGTTTCTACTTATTTTACTATCCTTTGCATACCTTTCCTATAGACTTAGTGGGTAGGCCGTTGGGGTCGGTGATGGTACCCATTAAGGACTACTCTGTTTTGCAGTAGTTCTCACACCCAGTTGTTGCCATCTTTTGCAGAGCCTTCGTCTGCTACTGCTGTTGCTGATTCTGATCGAAGTAAGGAAGTCGCGAGCTAGATCCCTATCGATCGATCACCTACTAGAGGAGTTCTCCTACTAGAGGTAGTTTTTGTTATGCCATGTACATACATGATGTTTATTTTAGTTTTTGTTCTGTGAGAGGCTGGTGGTTTTTGAAACTTGTATGTACAGTGGACCGTTTATGTATTTATATATGTTTCAGTTTTAGCGGCTCTATACTTATGGTTGTAGCTATGATCTGTTTATAGGTACAGCTATCGCTTCGTATATATGAAAAATTTCTATGTATACGGCGGATCTGTTGGCTAGTCCGAAAAACGTAGCAATCCAGGGCATGACAATAACTATCAAAGAATATGTTGAACCAAACTTCAAATTTTTATCACTTTTTTATATATTAGAGTAAAAAAATAATTTTTTTCGTATTTTGAAGCTGTGAAAAACTATATACAATGTTAGCTCAAAATGCTTCAATTAGGAGATGTTGATGCATCCAACGTAAAGAATTACAATACTAGTTTATACAGACAGTTTAAATTATTATATGAAATTTGTCAATACAATAATAACTTGGTCAAACACAAAATTTAAACAAAATCAAAGCATTACCTAATAATTTTCATAAAACATTTTAGTAGTTTATACTTGAAAATTTAAGCTTTCATACATGTTGCATTTTTGTCTCTACTCATTACGAAACTCACAATATTATTATAAATTGTCTTTTAATTCTACCTAAGATAAACTTAAATTAATAAGTCAATGTACAAAGGAAGGGGAGAATGGGTTATTTTCAAAGAAAATTAAGGTTAATTTTTATAGTGAACTAGTTACGGAACCCCGCGCGTTGCGGCGGGAAGTCGATACAATAGTTAATTATTAGAACTATTAATATAATTTTTAATATTATTCATTAATATTTTTTAATAATATTTATTTTCGTAGCGAGTATATTTAGAAAAAAAAGGTAAACGGAATCCTGCGTATTGTGACGGGAAGTTGATATAATAGTCAATTATTAGAACTATTAATATTATTTTTAATATTATCCATTAATATTTTAGAATAATATGTATTTTCGTAGCGAGTATAATTAGAGAAAGAAGGTAGAACAGAAAGAGAAAGCTTTTTTGCTGTAGCTAGGGCAGTAATGGTATTTGTGACAGAGGCAGTCCATTAAGCGAAGGAGTAAGCACACTTCCAGCATAAATGATATCGTGTATGCTACCATAGTCGCTAAATNATTTTTCAAGAAAAACTAATTGCTTTTAACAATGATTATTAATTTAGCAGAAATAAATTTCAAACTAAAATAATTATAAATTGTGGTTTAGTTTTAACGAAAAGAAAAATTTAGGTAACTCTATAGAATTCTATGATTTTAATTTTAAAGGATAAGCTTGTTACAAATGGTACCTGCTAGCATAGTAAGGCTGGTATGTTTTTGAAAGTATAGAGCCTTCTATACCTCAAAGTCATTTTTGATATTGGGACAATCGAATCAACGATCGGCTCCATCAGACTTGATCTAGAGTATTTGAAGTATTTAGAAAATAAATTTTGTAATTTTTCGATGTCATTTGCCTAGTGATTGAAGAGGTTCAAAATCAATAATTTTAATGACTATGGTGAGCCGTTTGCAAATTTAACGGTATAGAAATATTCAACTCACATAAAATTTTGACAAAAAATTTTTTATACTATATAAAACAAAATTAATATTTTTGATCTAAAATTTTAATATCATATCATTACATTTTATAAGATTTTTATTTATAGCCGTTGATTTTGAGTCTTTTTAATCACTAGACAAATAATATCAAAAAATTATAAAATTTATTTTTTTTCTCATTTTAAATATTCTAAATTAAATATAACAAAATTGATCGTCAATTCAAAAGTCTAAATAACAAAACCAACTTGAAAGCATGAAAGTCATCGTATTTTCAGAATCACAGCGGCTCACTCCCTACTACTAGCATGTAAAAGAAATTTTCCGAAATGAAAGGTGGTGAGCTTGCCACGCTGGCAACGATCTGACGTGTAAGTGCACGTGGATAACTCGTATTGGTCCGCACACGCGTCTTCATTGTGCGGCTCCTCCCCACGCGACCTTATTCCTCCTCCTCGTTCTTCTCGACCTTTCTACGAGAAAAGTCCTCGCATCCACAACGCGCGCCTCGGAACTCGTTCTTCTAGAAGCATCCATCACCCCCCACTTCCGTTTCCACTTCTCCGGAAATGCACTTCCCCCTCCCCTTCTCCCTCCTCCTCCTCCTCCTCCTCTTCCTCTGTTCCTCCTCCGCCTCCGCTCTCTACGCCCCCTCTTCCCCCGTCGTCCAACTCACCCCCTCCAACTTCAAATCCAAGGTACTCCCAATCGCCCGCTCGATCTCTACTCCTTCCCCTCGATCGATCGATGTGTTGATCGACCTCTCTTTTCGATTTGAGTTTTTTTTTTTTTTTTTTTTTTTTTTTTTTTTTTTTTTTTTTTTTTTTTTTTGGGGGTGTGTTTTTCTGAGTTCGATTCGTGGTCGGAGTGATTGGAATGGGGCTTTTGATCCGGATCGTAGGTTCTGAACGCGGATGGGGTCGTGCTCGTGGAGTTCTTCGCGCCCTGGTGCGGCCACTGCAAAGCCCTAACCCCCGCGTGGGAGAGGACCGCTTCCGTGTTGAAGGGCGTTGCCACTGTCGCCGCTCTCGATGCCGATGCGCACAAATCTCTTGCTCAGGTTTGTGTTCTGATTTGGTGTTTTGTTTAATTTTCTTCTATTTGGTGTAATTTACGGTATTTTGATCTTGTTGGATGTGGGGAATTTAAAATTAGATGTTACATTCGGGTCGTATTGGATTAGATTTAAATGTTGAGTTGCAGTATTCTTCATATGCATTGTAGCAGGTACTCGAATTAGATCCGTTGTCACTGTAGTAATGGCATTGTGTGTTGTTCTATGAATCTCGTATAACCACGTATAATTTTAATTTCTTGTCATTATTTGATTTCACAGTGATGTTTGGGGACTTTGCTGTTAATTATAATCAGTTTAATTTCCATTTATTACAAACTTACCAATTTATGAGCAGTTAATCCAACGAATATTAAATTGTTAGAGGCCTCCGAAAGTGTGAAACTGAAATGATGCTTATGATTCAAGCTGTCGTTAAGTTCATTTATATGTTGCATTACATATTAATGTTTTTTTTTTGTTTACGAAGCCATTTTTGTAGAGATTTTGTTTTCCAGTAGCTATATGGGGTAATCACCTTTAGCGCGTAGCTATATGGGGTAAACACCTTTAGCGGCTGGTAACTTCTAGGGCATGCTTGCTGAGGTAACTGTCTCAAATGTGCTACATGATTGTTTATGCAGGAATATGGAATTAAAGGATTTCCTACTATAAAAGTATTCTCACCTGGTAAACCTCCAGTTGATTACCAAGGAGCCAGGGATGTAAAGCCTATCGTCGAATTTGCTCTACAGCAGGTCTGTCGAAATATAGGTGACAAACTTCTCTTTGCTACTTGAGCATGTTGTGCTAGATAGAAATTCATGAGATGCAAGCCCTGGGGTACCCCCATCACT
Organism: Ananas comosus; assembly: GCF_001540865.1. Lineage (NCBI taxonomy): Eukaryota > Viridiplantae > Streptophyta > Magnoliopsida > Poales > Bromeliaceae > Ananas > Ananas comosus. The sequence continues at coordinate 10,185,598 of NC_033626.1, forward strand.
TTCGTTTCTTTACCATATTCTGGTGGTAATCATTACCCAGCATCATGCCGATGTCATGAAAACAAGTGCTAGACATATTAATCTTTTCAATATTTTTCTCTTGTGCAGGTCAAGGCACTTCTTAAGGAACGGTTAAATGGCAAGACTTCTGGAGGTTCAAGTGAGAAATCTGACACAAGTGCTTCAGTCGAACTAAATTCTCATAATTTTGATGAAGTTGTCCTCAAAAGCAAGGACCTATGGATTGTGGAGTTCTTTGCACCTTGGTATGTAGCTTTCAGACATATTTATCCATTGACTAGCTGTAACTTGTTCATCATGTAGATTCCTTTTCTACTCTAATATAATCATTCTATTGCTCTTGTGCGCGAGGGTAATAATTTGTTCTGCTATTAGCATTATTTTTTGTTGTATGTACCAATTTGGTGGCGAAATGCTTCCGTAATTGTACTGATTGCTCCTTTCCTCCTCCAGGTGTGGGCATTGCAAAAAGTTGGCACCGGAGTGGAAAAGAGCTGCAAATAATTTGAAAGGGAAGGTGAAACTCGGCCATGTTGATTGTGATGCTGAAAAGGTCTGTTTGATTTTCTGTTAGTTCTTTTATTTGCTGAAAAATAAATTGAATCATGCTGATTATATACATTCCATGGTGAACAGCGAAATTCAATGATTTCATTTTCTGTGGAGTAAAAGCTGCATTGCACTTACCTAGTTATCCTAGCTTCCTTAAGTTGGGCAGATGAGTGTGTGTGTATATATTCGAATGTGTATTGCAAGAGATCACCTAAAAACATGGAGTTACACAGAAGTAATAAAGCAAACTTGCATAGTAAAACTGAAACTTATCCATAGGAGGCTACAACTTGAAGTGATTTCAATTGAAGTCTTTGCTGATGGTTACATGTTTATAAACTTGGAAAGAAATACATCTACCTTTTAATGTGAACTAAAGATATTCTTGTATAGCCCTGATACTTTCTCTACCTATTTTCTATCTGAAATCGCAACCCTAAGACAGAAAGATAGCGGGGTCCCTTTAATGTTTTTTCAAAAATTAATGCGCTGATTGATAAGTTATTCTTCATGTTTCTAAGCAAGTAAATGCTGATGAACAGAACTTTGTTCCTTCCTATTACCTTTTTGTATTTAGTTATCGTCAACACTTTTAGATACACTTACATTAGTAAACTGAACGAAGATCATTAACATATAAGCTAACATGCAAGTTTCTCAGTCTTTGATGAGCAGGTTCAACGTACAAGGATTCCCTACCATTTTGGTATTTGGTGCTGACAAGGGCAGCCCGTATCCATATGAGGGGGCTAGAACTGCTGCAGCTATTGAGTCGTTTGCACTTGAGCAGCTCGAAACTAATGTTGCTACACCTGAAGTGCATGAGTTGACTGGCCCAGTATGCACCCTTACTGTAGTGTTTTCAACGACAAATTGTGGATTAATCAATGATTGCTAAAAGTAAGTTGCTTTGGTTCTGTAGGATGTTATGGAAGAGAAGTGTGCTTCTGCTGCAATATGCTTTGTAGCTTTCCTCCCTGACATTTTGGATTCGAAGGCCGAAGGACGAAATAAGTATCTCCAGCTTCTACTATCAGTTGCTGAGAAATTCAAGAGGAGTCCATACAGGCAAGTGATAAATTTGGATTTTTATCCATTATGTTTTTGTTTTGTTTTGTTTTTTATTTGCACTTAATGTTATGCCTTCAACAATGTGATTTTCTTAAATATAATGTGATTGCAAATATACTGTGCACTGCGCTATTGTGTGTATATTCTGTGCCCTTTCAGGATGTCAATTATATATTTGTTATGCAAAGCTAATATGATTTCTTTGCAGCTTTGTGTGGGCAGCTGCTGGCAAACAGGCAGACCTTGAGAACCAGGTTGGAGTTGGTGGTTATGGTTACCCTGCTCTCGTCGCTCTTAACGTGAAAAAAGGCGCATTTGCTCCGCTCAAGAGTGCATTTCAATATGACCAAATAATGTGAGTCTAGCTATTTAAAAACAGTATACATTTCGTGTATTATAGCCCTGCAAGATCATTTGTTTACATTTATACCCAGCAACATTTGAATTTCCATATATGACCCTTGAAATTATGTTTCTTGCGTAAACACCCCTCTCTCTTATGTTCATGGCGAAAGCTGGTTTTTTATTTTAAAAAAAAATTGAGAGGAGCATTTGTAATTTCAAGGATATATGTGTGTGTATAATACCAAGTTTTCAATAGACGAGTAGGAGAATTGAGATTTTGCAAAGTTGTATGCAAATTAAAAAAATTTGCAAGTGTGTACATGTAAATACTGTCAAATTTCTTCGTGCTTTCTTTACATCCATGTATTCATGATTTCATTCGCTAATCATTTCAAGAAAACTAACAAGGAAATCATCCCCAGTGAGTTTGTAAAGGAAGCAGGGCGTGGTGGAAAGGGAAATCTTCCTCTGGAGCGAGCCCCCACGGTTGTACAGACGGAACCATGGGACGGAAAGGACGGAGAGATCATAGAAGAGGATGAGTTCTCGCTCGAAGAGCTCTTGGGAGATCATTCTGCGAGCAATGATGAATTGTAGACCACAAGATTAGCAGTAGTGCGAGATTCTGAGATTGTGCGATTGAGTTATGGTAGCAAATTTTACATTAACGAACTGTTCCTTGTTTACATGTTTAGAAAACTGTTTTATCTCTCAGTTGACAGCTGACACAACAAATTTGTGTTCAGCGAGTGTCTTGCAGTAGAAGACGGAATCTTTTAGTGGTGAATGATAGAATAGGAGTGCACAGAAACAGTGAAGCTCAGAGCTTGAATGGTGCTTCATTGTTGATTCCGTGTGTGATGGTCGTGAAATATTTGCTTCTCTTTGAATGATGATGGATTGACTGAGGCTTAGTTTGGTATTGACTATTTAGGCCTATATGATACTATTCGATAAAAAAAAAAATTGGAATAAAAGTATATAAAAATATATTTCTGTGTTCTCCGATGGAATCATAGAAAATATATCATAATTGATTCACCGTGATATGTGAAACGTAATATTATATACGAAAATAAATATGGTATTTTTTTATCGTACTGTATCATCGCACGGAACTTAATCTTTCTGCAAATTTCAAATGAAACCTAAGCTAAATTCTTTTATCATTGTATGTTTGGTTCGAAAGATTTCAACCTTAGAATAGGCTGTTGTTTTTTCTTTGGGAGATAGGTAGCACGCTATCCGTTTCATTTATTTCATTTAGAAATAAATTTGGCTAGAAATGTGAATCAATTAGGATTCGAAGTTAGGTCTCGGGTACCAACTATCAAACCTTTGCCACTTGCTCTAGGGATGGTCGGTGGTATTTCTTGTATTTCTGTTGTTGGTGCCTGTTTCAGAGATAGAGATTGGCACTCTAGTATCCATTCTGCAGGGAGTGATGAGAATCAACTGTGACTGTAAAAAGGATTAAGAAAAAAAAAAAGCTCGTTTTTTTTTAACTAACAATCATTTAAATTTAAATATTAATCTATATTTAATTTTAGAATAAATTATAATTTAAATTTGAATTATGGATTTACAATTTAATTTTATAATTTTAATTTTGAATTTAATTTTAAATTTTAATTTTAACTTTGAATTGGAAGTTGAATTATAAATTTAAATTTTAAGCTCAAATTTAAAATTTAAATTTTATTATGAATTTGGATAGTAAATTTAAACCGTAATTATAATGAAATTTTTTATTTTAATTAGAGTATGATTTCGATTCTAATTTTCTTTTGAACCAAACAAATTAGATGTTTTCATTCTCCCGTTTTCAATTTCGGTTGATTTTCCTTTCTCTTTGGATTTAGAAATTATATTGAACCAAACGTGCCTAGAGATTCGGAGGCAAATTGGCTTTCGGGGAGAGGGTGCTTGCGAAATCAGCACACTTATTATACTTTTCTATAACTCTTAAATTGTTTTTCCTTTTTGAGTTGAAAGAAGAAGAAAAAAAAATATAGTATGCTACCCACTTCATCTATTTTCTAAAAGACTAAACTTAGCTAAAATTATTAAAAAATTATATTTCCAGCTTGGACATCCCACACCAACTATTAACTCTTTTACACCAGTAACACAGCCCATAACTCTACAGTTAAATGTAAGAAAAAAAAAAAAAAAAAAAAAACTAACTTATGTGGTATTGGTTTGGCAAATCGACAAATTTATACTTGGCCAAATCGGCACATTTTAACTCGTCCGAGCAAAAACATATTTCTCCGTACCTTTTTCATATCTTATTATTGCTGGCCCGTTCTGGAGCATCCAGCTAGATAATCTTCCTTCCTTTCCACTCAAAATTGTTCCTTCCTTCCCGTAATACTCCATTCCACTCAAAAATTGTTCCAAAATAAGCATATAAACTAAAGAAAAGGAGCATCTCCCCTCAAAACAACCCAACCCGCCACCTATATTTAGCATGAGTCAAAATGGTAAAATGTATTGAGACCCCCCCCCTCACCTCACCTGAATTTTAAACTTTTTAAGGTTTTTTTCTTTTTTCATTGCAACAATTTGTAGCTAATTATTCCGACTTTATAGAACCATTCATCAATTTAGTAAAATTCTTAATTTCGCTAATTTTCTGTTTTTTGCAAAAAAAATAAAATAAAATAAAGAAAAGAGAGGGGACCATTTCAAAATATCCTACGAGTGAATGGGGTCTCCGAAAATAACAACAAACCGTTTAAAGGCGCGAAGGAATGAATGCCTTTGCGCTCCTCCATTCCCTCCCAAAACAATAGCAAATTAGCAAGACAAACACAACAACTACAATAACAGGAATACACAACCCCACCCCAAAAAAAACACAAACAAAAATTTATAATCTATAATTATAATTCTTCTCCCTATCTCTGTGGAGGAGGGGGATGGCGTCGTCGACGGGGAATGGCGGGGAGGGCGAGGCGGAGGCGGAGGCGCCGCTGCTGCCATTGGCGGGGCGTAAGGCGGCGGCAGCGGCGTCGTCTTACTATCGGCGGTGCCTGTCGCACGCGGGGGACGAGCTGCGGAGCTTCCGGTCGTGCCTGCGGTGGATGCTGCTGGACCAGTCGGAGCCGGCGCGCGCGGCGGCGTCGTGGGCGCTCTTCCTGCTGCTGGGCGCGCTCGTGCCGGCGGCCGCGCACCTCGCGCTGGTCGGGGCCGCCGCCGCCACCCCCGGCGGCCACCGCCGCGCCTACGACGCGGCCGTGCAGCTCTCCCTGTCGGGCGCCGGGGCCATCGCGTACCTCTGCCTCTCGGCCTTCGTCCGGCGGTACGGCCTCCGCCGCTTCCTCTTCCTCGACAAGCTCCGCCGCGAGAGCGAGCGCGTCCGCCTCGGCTACACCGCGCAGCTCAGCCGATCCTTCCGCCTCCTCGCCTGCTTCGTCCTCCCCGGCTTCGCCGCCGAGGTCGCCATCAAGCTCTGGTGGTACTGGTCCGCCCTCGCCGCCGCCGCCTCCTGGCGGCCCCCCTTCGCACCCGCCGCCGGTAACAATTTCCACTACCTATTTCTTTTTCTTTCCAACCTTTTTTTTTTTTTTTTTTTTGTAAACTTCAAATATCGCTCCAGTAGTTTCAAATTTTTTCATTTGTACTCTATAATTTAAAATATATAAATTTACTATTCTATTTTTTTTTATACTCTGTCTAGATTTATCAAATATTTACTTTACTTTTTAGTTTTTACTCTATTACTGATTTAACGAAAAAATTAATAAAGATGAAAAAAAAGAAAAAAAAAAATGAAACTACGGAATATATAGAAGGCTCACTTCTATTTATATTATCTAAAATTTAACAATATAAAGGGGAAAAGGGCGCTTAAATTCCTCCCTTATAATTTTTTTTATTATAAAAAATGGCACGAAGCGCACTCAAAGAAGTAATTAAGAACCAAAATTTTATGATGTCCCTTTTGTTTCTTAATTTTTCATGTATAGGTTCGACTGTGACGCGAATAATACTGGCGGTGGCGTGCGTGCTGGAGCTGGCGTCGTGGCTGTACCGGATGGCGATATTCTTTCTGGTGTGCGTGCTGTTCAGGCTGATCTGCTACCTGCAGATTCTGCGGATGCAGGACTTTGCGGCGGTGTTCGAGGAGGGCGCGGAGGCGGCGGCCGTGCTGAAGGAGCATCTGCGGATCCGCCGCCAGCTGCAGATCATCAGCCACCGGTTCCGCGCCTTCATCGTCTCCTGCCTCGTGCTCGTCACCGTCAGCCAGTTCGTCACGCTGCTCCTCACCACCAGACCGCACGCCAAAGTCGACGTCTTCATCACCGGCGATCTGCTGGTCGGTGCTAGAAAAACATCCGACCCTGTTTACTTTGATGCATGCATAAGCATAAGCATAAGCATAAGCATTTTGCTAGTAAAATCATACATACATAACTTATCTGAATAATAGATAATTTCGAATTGGCTACCAGGCTTTTTTACAAATTTAATTTTACTATCCAACATTTTAATCCATATGTGAACTTATGGCTAGGATTGTCAACTAGCCAAATACGAGTTGGCTCGTTAAAACATCGAGCTAGAAAATTTAGCTCGTGTTCAACTTTTTTATTAATAAGTTGAACACGAGATGGCTCTCAAGCAGCACGTAAGATTATCGATTCTATTAGTGACTGAAAAGTTAGAATAAAATTAAAATTTTAATTTAATAATTATTCATAATATATAGACCTTTTTATATTTGAATTAGTCTAAAATTTAAATAGTAAAATTTATAATATATATATATATATAAGCAACCAACATTGCCGATTTTTAATTTAATAGTTAAAAATATAAATTCAAAGATTGAAAGATGTAAACACCAAGATCGTAGTACCTTCGTAACCATTCTGATCCTATATATATTCGAGCTATATCGAGCCTAATACGAGCAAGCGGATCTTAGCTCATCCTCAGCTTGTTTATTAAACGCGAGATTGTTCTTGAGCTCATTTAGAGCCAACATTCTGGACTGTCTGCCCTACTTACAACACTATACCAATTTGATTGTTAGTTAACATTTTCTTTTTTTCTTTTTTTCCCCCTAAAGCTGTGCTCGATCGGGCTGATGACTGGGCTGCTGGTGTGCCTGCGGAGCGCGGCGAAGATCACGCACAAGACGCAGGCGATCACGAGCCACGCCGCGACATGGCACGCCTGCGCCACCATCAAGTCCTTCGACGCCGACACGGAGGACCCCTACCCCACCGCCGCCGGTGTGCACACGACGACGGCACTGAGCAGCTCCGGGGATGACTCGGACGAAGACGAGGGCAGGGACGACGACGATCTCGACGACAGAAAGCTCTTGCCCTCGCATGTCAGCACCATCTCCTTCCAGAAGAGGCAGTCCTTGGGTCAGTATTCCTACCCTCTTACTGCGGCTACATTTAAAAATAATTGCATACATATTTCTTCCCTATCTGCTTTACATTTCTAACTGAGTTTATTCTAAACAAAATGAACGAATAACAAATTTTTTTAAAAATCTAAATTGAAAAATATTTTATATACTTTTATAAACTTTGAAAACTTATAGACAACTATCTCTATACTAGTTGAAGAAAAATGCTAGTTTTACACTCTTAATTCTAGTATTTATAAAGCCAGAATCAAACTTATTTAAACGTTGCTGCTATTCAATTAAAAAAATTGATAAAATAAAAGGACAAGATGCCTTTGCATAAAGAGATATAAAATTTACACTCAATTTTGAGATGTACGTGTTGCAACACTCCTAGTCAAAAGTCACCATATTTTGATATAAAAATTAAGGTTAATTTCATACAGTTCCTTGCAAACATGGTGAATAACAAATATATTCCAATAAAATTCAACTTTCATAAGTTATTTCTGTAAAAGTACTAATATATTCAGATATGTCCCTTCCGTTAGGATCCGTTAGAAAAATTTAGTTAACCATAGTTAAAATACTTAATCATGATTAATTAATAATATGAATTGATAATTTTGCCCTTTTTCTTCCTCTTCCTCTTCCTCTCTTGCTTCTTCTTCTTCTTCTACGTATCCTCCTTTTCCTCCTTTTCTCCTCCTTCTTCTTCTCCATCGTCGTCGTCGTTGATGATTCAATCGTCGTGCTCGCGTGGACTGTCGTCACGAACGGTTCTGAATCTGCTGCACCTTCGCCTTTCGCCTCGTTGCTGTGGGCCTTAGCCTCGTTCTCATCGACCGCAATTGCAACAAGCTCCGCGACGTCATCGCCGCTGCCGCTGCCTCCACTTGCTCCCGTAGCCCGTGAAAGAAAAGAAAGAAGAAAAGGGCAAAAAAAATATTTTACAAATCTACTGTTAAAAAATAAACAGTTCCATAATGGATCTTAACCGGAGGGACATATCTAAATACATTAGAATTTTTTTAAGAATAACTTATAAAAGTTAAACTTTGTAGGAATATATCTGCAATTCACCATATTTGCGGGGACCTGTATGAAATTAACCCTAAAAATTATTTTGCCCTTAATAGTAATTATTGGTGGCAGCCACCTAGGTAGGGGTGTAATATAGGCCGGGCCGGCACGGCCCACATTTTTCGGGCCGAAATGGGCTCAGAGCCGGCCCAGCCCGGCCCAAATTTAATTTTGGGCCGGGCCGTGCAGGGCCCAAATTGTCTATCCATCAGACCAGGAGGCACGGGCCGGGCCGGGCCGGGCCGTGCTTCGGGCCGATCTAATAAAATATTTATTTTAAAATTTTTTTAAAAAAATTTTAAAATATAAACGTCCAATATTTTCATTTAAAATTAATATTTTGATTAAAATAATAAAAAATTATAAAAATAATTATACTAAATAAATATTTAATTTTTTTAAAAAAAAAATAATTTTGTATTACTTTTTGAAAATTAAAAATCATAGATTTGTTGTCCCATGGACCAAAATATTTTGGTCCATTGGACCAAACTGCACCTCCAGGAAGTTGCCTTGGGCCATGGGGCGTGCCGGGCTGCCCGCTTTCCCAATGCCCGGCACGGTCTAGGCCCGTTTTGGCACGGGCCTAGGCCGTGCCGGGCCGACGCGCTCTAAAAGGGTGGCCCAGCACGGGCCAGAGCCTCGGGCCGGTCCGGCCCGGCCCGGATGCTACATTACCTGTGCGGCTGTGCCGGGCTTTAGCCTGGCCTGAGGCCGTTCCGGGCCGCCCGGCCCGTTTTACACCGTCAATAATAATTACTGATTTAATGAAAACGATGAAGCGTGTAAGTGTAAGATAATTTTTTTTTAACTAAAATACGATGCTTTTTAACTAGTTAAGAGATATATTTGTAAATTTTTGGTATTTACATAAATATTTATACGTTTTTTTCAAAAAAGATATGCATTATATTTGAAAATATAGAGTAATTATTCTGTAATCTAACCTTATAGAAATATTAATTGTTAACATCTGCATTGAAGATGAATATTTTAATATGTTTATATTTTTTAAAAAAATAAGTATTTCAAGGAAAAAATAATTCTAAAAATACATGAAAATTTAAAATTTAATTATTTATAAAGATAACTTTTTAAGTAAGATTATATTTAATATGTTGTAGATAGATATTCTCATTGCATGCTAAATTTTCTTTTCCTATTTTTAATCTATAATAATATATAATTTAATTTTTTAACATAAAACTATAAATTAATATTAATTATTTTAAATAAAATTATCACGTAACAATTAATGAATCGGCTTGTCATTTGTGAAAGAAGAATTTATAGAATTTATCATAATGTTGACAATAAACATTCAAAAACGTTGACAAATATTTGAACCCAAATACTTTTACCCAAATTAAGCTATAAAATGACCCAAAAAAATAAAAAAAATTGAGATGTGGAGAGAGAGAAAGAGAGAGATCAAGTTGTAAAATCCATCAAAAAAAAAAAATCATTTCGTTTTTTTTTT
>NC_033626.1:10195541-10259759 GCF_001540865.1 Ananas comosus
AATTTCCTTAAAAAAAAAAAAAAATTTTTTTTTTTTTTTCAGTGACGTATTTGGAGAACAACAAGGCCGGGATCACGGTGTTCGGGTTCGTGGTGGACCGGACTTGGCTCCACGCTCTGTTCATGATCGAGTTCTCCCTCGTAATGTGGTTGCTCGGTAAAACAGTTGGGATCTGATCGATAGGGCTCTTTCCATGTATGTCCTTCATTTTCTTTAATTTCTTTTTTTCTCTCTCTTTTTTTTTTTTTTAAATCCCCTTCAATTTTTTTATTCATTTTAATTTCTTGGTGTAGATTGTAAGTTACCATGCACGTTGCGATTTGTAAATCTCGTGCCTAGAAACTTATATCCATCGATGATGGAATGCAGAATCTATCTTCATTATTTGATTGGCTCATGCCATAATTTTTGTTTTATTTAGTAAGCGAGTGGAGATAGATTCCGTACTAGGTCGACCATCGGATTGTAATATTGTGTTAACTACATGCAAAAAATTCCTGCGTACTAGATTTTGCAGGCGATTTGCTCTTGGGCTTATGTGTTTAAGGGTCTGTTTGACATAACTTTTGAAAAAATAATTTATGATAAAGCGATATTTGTTTGGAGAATTGTTTTTAGTTAAAGCTGTCTAAAGCTTGGCAGAAAACTGATTTCCTTGAAATAATTTAGTAAACCTGTTTGACAAATTTTCTAAAGTAATTTTATAAAATTTAAAAATTTTGAATTTTAAAATTTCAAATCTAAATATAAATTTTAAATTAAAATTTTAATTTTTAGAATTTAAAATTTAAAATCTAAAATTGAAAACTATGCAATCATGTTTAGTGATATGCATAAAATTTAAAATTTAAAATTTAAAATCATGTGTGGTTAAAAATAGTATGGTCATTAACTATAGACTGTTTCTCATCTTTTCTTCTGTTATCATGCAAATTATGCTGCTTTTCTCTCTCTCTCTCTCTCTCTCTCTCTCTCTCTCTTCTCTCTTGTAGACAAGAGACTCACTTGAGATTCTACTAATACTACTGGAATTAAACAAGATTTATCCTACATGAATTGTTTTTCAATGTTAAGGCTGAGTATATATGCTTTCTTATCTCAAGAGCATGTTTTGATATATCCTACCGACCGGCTCTAGAACAAGTGACAAAGGGCTTGGTGGTTGGTATCCGAGACCTAAGTTCGAATCCTAGTTGATTCACATTTCTAGCTAAGTTTATTTCTAAATGAAATAAATGAAGCGGGTAGCGTGCTACTTATCCCTCAAAAAAAAAAAAAAAAAAGCTCTCAGCATCCTCCTGCATTTGCATCAAATTGTTTCTGTTGATACTTAATTTAACCTTCTTTGTTTTGGTTAACTGGGTTGGTTTACATGATCTCTTCTTTGCAATGTCACGTAATTTTTCTTTCCTGGAATATTATTATTTTCTACTGCCATAAACTAATTCCCTGCAATATCTTGTTGTTAGCAAGTTTCATCTTCTTCATTACTTGCTTTTGCTAGCCCACTTATGACTTCTCTCCCTGGTTTAGTCATGGCATGTGTTCTCTTAGTACAGATGCTATGTTCTCTCTGCATATTCTTCTCAATTTTTAATATTCGTCGAATTTCTCACATTTTCGATGAAGAAGCACGCATCTGAATCGACAATCAACACCGTTTGATATGATATACGATATTGAAATTTTCTTATCCGGTGATTAAGTGATCTAAAATATACCTTATATTTGCTGTTCAAAATTAATAATTTTGTGATCGTTTGATTTTTAGAAAGTTCATGTACCGTAAATCATGCTTAACGGTGTCAACTATCGATTCAAATGTTCTATTATCGAAAACAATATGGAGAATTGAAGGGTTGATACTCATTTTTTAATTTTTTTTAAAAATATAATTTCTAAAAGAAATAGAGTAGGAAGGGAAGGTGAATTGCTCACAATTCTTACCTCCAAAAGGTTTGTCTGACAATAAAAAATAAAATCCTGGAAAGCCGGAAGCAACTTTTTTTTTTTGCTTTTATTTTTTTAAGAAAAAATGTTATCCATCACATGACTGAAGTGTCTCGCAAACTAATAAACTATAACAATAAAAAGATAGTTCTTCTTCCATTCTATCAAATTACGCCGAAGTAGTGTGTTTTTTTTTTTTTTTGAGAGAGATAGCCAGATAGGTAGCACGCTACCTGTTTCGTTTATTTCATTTAGAAATAAACTTAGCTGAAAATATGAAGCAATTAGGATTCGAACTTTGGACCTCGGGTACCAACCAAAGATCAATGGCAACATTGCCTGAGCATTTCTAATTTTTCATACAATTTGCGACATTTTCAATTTCATAACCTTTGAGAACAAAAACTTGTAGTTAGAACTTAGAACCCCACCTCAATTCCAACTTCCAAGTGAGAGCAGGCCCAACCGGGCCGGGCCCGGGCGCAACGGCTAAGGTTTAGTTTATTGGATTGGGCTAGAGTTCTGGCCCGACCCGTTTGTGATTAACCCTACTATCATAGATCCTATTATCTGAATTACAGTGATGATAAGTATGAAATTGATTTTGCAGAAGTGGCACTAGCGCTTGTTTTTCTTTACATTCACTTTTAGTAGGCATGCTAAGCAAATAAATATATCTGGAGCGCTGGCAACGGTGGTGAGCTGAAATAAACTTCTGCGTCTTAAAAATAGAAACAACAATTTGGAGCTGCTTCTAACTTTACTGTAGACGAAAGCCGTTGATAAAATTTCATCTTAGTGCTCTTCTAATAGTATCGTCTAAAATCTAAATAGCACTTAATTAGACGGCGCAGATGGATTGTAATCCAAAATCTTTCACCAAAAGAGGGTATTTCATGCAATTTGACTCTCAAGTGATCTTATTAAATTACAAAAAACAACAAAAGAAATCAAGGGCAATCTAATTATCAATGATAACTATCTCTATCAAATATAAAGATCTAAGGAAAAGTACAAAGCAGGATTTAAAAGTACATTCTAATCATTAATTAATTATTATAGAAGTTGCAAATATATATATATATACTATATCTATAGTATATATAGAGTCGGTTATGGTGCTTGTAAAGTACAAGTATTTGGTGCTTGTAAATTTTTACCGTTAGATTTACGCCTTTGATCGTTTTCACCGTTAGATTATACTATTCAACCAACCACCCACTTAACCCTAGGAGCCCACATCATCTTAACTGCACATTCCTTAATCCAAGGGCTAAAAACTTACAATAGGAGCTCAATTATATATATATATATATATATATATATTATAAATATATATATATATATATATATATAGAGTCGGCTACTATATTATCTATAGTACGGAGCTCCCCTATGACTATAGTGATGTTTTCGCATCTATCGGCATTCAGAATCAACGATCCACACCGTTAAAACTGATCTAGGGTATTTAAAGTTTTTAGAAATAAAATTTTATATTTTTTCGACATCGTTTACTTTATGATCAAAATATTTTAAAATTGTCAATTTTCAATGGCTATTATGACGAGTTTGGAGTTTAACGGTGTAGAAGAATCTAAATTTCTTCAAATTTTGATAGAAAATACTTTAAACTATATAGATTAAGGTTAACATTCTTGATCTTGAATTTAAAAGTTCTATACTTAAATTTTAAAGAGTATTCAATTCCCACCGTCCATTTTGACATAATTTATTTACTAAGTAAACGATATCGAAAAAAACTAAAATTTTATTCCTAAAAACTTCATATACCTTAAATCATATTTAACGGTCTCGATCGTTGATTTGAATGCCCTAAGATCGAAAACAACACTATAGTATGGGAGCTCCCGTACTATAGATAGTATAGTAGCCTAATTCTATATATATATATATATATATAGTTTTATTAGATTTGCGTGACAAGAGCTGTACGGCAAATGTGAGACCTATTCATATCTTTGTTCAAGAAACATAGAAACACATGTCACAAAGTTAATTATATAAATTTATATAAATAAGTAAGTTGGTTCATATATGTAATTAAGACAAATTTCTTGTTTAATTACACCTCAAATATGTCATTAAAAAACAAACTAGATCAGTAAAGTAAACGAAGGAATTAATCGCCAATTTAATTCCTTGAACACAATCTCTTCTTCATCAAATTCTTTTATTTTCATTATTTCTTGATTAAATGGATTCCTCATTCTTCAAGGTTGATCACTAATGTGCATTTGTTTCCTATTGGATCCAGCTTTGTTAGCTAAACTCTTTTTAGTATACGTTACTTGTGTACACAAATCTAAGCATGTAGAACTAAAATTAATGCACCTCATTGTCAACATTACCAATCCATTTCATATATACACTACCGGCTATTTAAAAGAACTTAGCTAAGATGTTCTTTGTTCATTAATTAAAAGAACTTAACTAAGTTGTTCTTAATTTGTTCATTTAATTTTCATTTAATGAGTACTTCTAGATATAAAAAACAACGTATACTTTAATTTGACTTATCATTTTTTAAAAATATTTCTGATCAGTCGTAAGCTTTGCTAATTTGATTGGCCATAATTTGATGAAATGTTGTTTCAGAAGTGCTGTTGGAAGAAATAAAATGTAAAATTTTTCTCTACAACTTTTGTTTTTTTGGCAAAAACAAACCTCCAAATGGACCAAGCCAAAGCCTCCATTTTAAAGCCATAGAATCAAATTTCTATTTTTTATCACAGCAAAAAATTTAGATTTTTTATAAGACAGAACAAGCATTAAATTGGTGTAATTAAGTAAAAGGTACAAATGTGGGACAATTTCCCTCCACATCTGCTAAGGCCTACTTTGATACTACAAATAACTAAATATACATGCTTTCAAATTTTAGAATGCTAAGAAAATATCAAAACTGCTTACAATCTTTTTTTTTTTTCTAACACTACAAAAAATTACAATGCACTACCATCATCGAAGTATTATACAATCGCAACTTTATATTGTTGAAAGAGGAAAGATAAAAAGCACTTTTAGGCCTTGTTTGGATGCGCAGTAAAAAAATTTCGTGGAGTTTAAATATCATGATTTTGCTCTAGCTAGCTAAAATAGAAAATTTTGTAATTGAAAAAAAATTTATGATCACTTTAATTTTTAAACTGTTTGGATTCACATCGTACGATTTCATTGGATTTATGCAAATTGAAATTTGAAAATTAAAAATTGAAAATTAATTTTAGATTTTAAATTTTAGAACTTGCATGATACAGCGTTTGGTGTAAGGGAGCTCAAGAATGATGGAATTTTCTTTCTTTGGTTAAAGTGGATTGTAGTTTACTCTATTTTTCGAAGTATTATTTAACTATACTTTAAAAATTATGTTATTTTTTTCTCCCAAACATTTCACAGGATAATTTTTCTGCCGGTTTAGTATAGTTTAACTATACTATATTTTTAGAGGCATTCAAACATGGTCTTAAACTTTTTTTTTTTTTCTACCGGTAGAGTAAAGTTTAACTATACTATACTTTTAGAGGCATTCAAACGCGGTCTTAATCTTCTTTTTTTTTGAGAGAGAGAGATAGATAGTATGCTATCCGCTTCGTATATTTCATTTAGAAATAAACTTAGTTAGAAATGTGAATCAACTAGAATTCAAACTTGGGACTTCAGATACCAACCACTAAGTCCTTTGTCAATTGCGCTAGGGACGGTCCGTATGGTCTTAATCTTAATATATATTGTCGGCTAGCTACTACATACTAAAAGTAAATAAAATAAAAAGAAAAAAAAAAAAAGATGATACAAAATGACAATATAGTAGTGATGAGAGATGGGGCCAAGTAATCAAATTGTGTGATCCAACAACTGGGGGAGATCCATGAATAAAACAGCGTTGGGAATCGAAAAGAGAGGTCAAAGAAAGGAAAGTGGCCTTTCGCTGCGGGCAAACGGCTTGTCGGGGAAGCGGGGGGTGGTGCAGAAATTGGAAATAATTTTAGGGGCTGCATTTGCATGCATTTTTGCATGGCTACAATGGCTCGTCCCACCCACCGCGTACGGCCTTCTCTCAAATTAATATTGACCCTTGCAGTGACCGAGAAGGTGCCGACTACTGACCGTCCATAGCGCAAGTGGCAAAGTTATACTTGATGATTGGTATCCGAAATTCCAAGTTCGAATTCTAATTGATTCATATTTTTAGCTAAATTTATTTCTAAAAAAAATAAACGAAGCAGATAGTATGCTACCTTTCTCTTCCAAAAAAAAGAAAAGAAAAGAAAAGTGCCGACTAAAAGGGACCGGCAGAAGAATTATCGAGCATATCTCAAATCCATACACGCCACACGAGGACAGTGAAAATAGGATCGAGAGAGTAATCCAGCATATTTCAAATCCACACACCACATGAGCACGGCGAAAATAAAATCTTCCGTGAATGAAAATAAACGAGAACGATCGTAGAAAACAAGTACGATAATAATAAAATAATAATACGGTCGAATACAAAAACACAGAATTTATGTGATTCGGCTAGCAATATATCAACCTACATACGTACGTCCATGGGTAAAATCATCTCTCTTCCATTAATTCATGACACAAAAATATAAAAAATAAAATCAGATTATAAGAAACTCTCTTCTAAAAGCTCTTCGCGTTTTACTTTTAACTAAGGCATTTATAATGAAGCTTTAAACTCTAAAAGATGAATTACAAGAGTTTATAGCCCTTAAACTCCAATTCTAGTATAAACGCTCGCCTCCGCCTATCCGAGTTTCTAATTCGCTTTTAGTTGTCATTCTCCTAGCTAAAAAATTCTCTCCAGAATGTTTCTAAACTATTCGTAATCTTTAAAAAATAAGATTAGATTAAATTGGAGTCAAATCCAATATATCCAGCCCATCACGTCACTCCGGTATGGAATACTTGGGAGTACGGGCACTGAAACTTTTCTAAAATTTCAGTACTAGTACTCATAGTCACATATCGATACACGATACAAAAAATAGTTTTTCATAACTTCGAATTCTAAGGTACTCTTCAGTATTGATATTAAAACTTCAAGTTTCGACACTAGGCATCCAGAAATCTTAAATTTTTGACTTTTTCACCATATAATATCGACTCAAAATATAGCTATACATAATCCAACACTTTAAGTGTCATCTAACGCTATTATACAGAAAAAATAAATAAATAATCAAAACAAAATCATGTAAGACATGAATGCTACGGTACCAAAGTGTGGTTTTTTTTTTTTGCGTAATCGGAAAGGTAGAAGTTTGATTTTTGCTCCTTAAAAGTCTTGACGTTCATGACTTTGTGTAATAATATTTTTTTTCTATAAAGTAATTTAGTTTATTTTGAAAAAAATGACTTACAGGCCGAATACTTTTCTCTTATAAGCATTTGACCATATTTCACGATTTGTTTTATCACATTATGCACCGATTTATTAGATATTTATCATGGATGTGAGTAATAGTATTAAGGCTATTTTCGAGCCTTATATGTTGAACAACCTATGCATTTACAAAGTCATACTAGTATGTACGGTTTACACGTCAATTTGCAATTCTTCGCAAAAATAAGCAAAATATTTTTCTATTGCACTTTCCTTTCGCGCCTTACGTACTTTTCGCAACTTGTTTTGGCCTCTTAGTCCTTTTTTTCTCTTTTATTTGCATTTACTTATATTTGATAGTTGAGAAATCCAAAATATCTGCTATAATTAAAAAGAAATTAAAAATGACAGTTAATGCTCAAAGACAAATTAATATTTAAAATTTGGAGCTTCTAATCTTTTTTGCATAGATGATGAGAAGCTGTTGGGAAGAATCTAACATATAATGCTTCTCAATCCTACTTCTAAAAGAGCACTTTATGGAATATCAGGAGCAATCAAACAATTGTATGAATTGTACACCAATCAAATTTTGACCATATAACTTCAAAACTTTTATATAATACTATTATTATTATTATTATTATTATTATTATTATACTTTAATCACTAAAATATCTTTAATTAGTTTCTATGTTATATTGTTATCTCTCTAATATGTATGGTGTGGATAGTACAGAGGTACATCCTGATGAGTCTTGTGAGGCCACGTGTACACATATATGACTGTTGTAGAAAATTTCGATTTTCTTTTTCATTTTAGTTTTTGTGATGGCAATCTAATGGGCATTGCTGTCGTAAACGTCGTACATTCTAAACTCTAAACCCTAAATAAGAAAACAAAATAGCTATGACGATCAAATGCAGGCCCATTTTTTTGATCTGTAGTGCCACAAAAACCACCCAAATTCCGACCATTGAGATCATCCCCCGTGAGTTGATTAAGACTTCCAAATTCACACCCCTGCAAGAACTTCACTAAGGGGCAGTTTGGTTCGAAATAATTATAAATACAGAATAGGTAGATATATATATATATATATTAAAAATATAGTAATTATTATTATATATATTTTTTATTTGGTTGAATGTAGCAGAAAATATTATAAATGTTTTGTTTGGTTCCATAGGATTGAGAAATATATTTACAAAGTTTTATCATTTTATCTTATACATGGATGGCGAGGCGAGATTACCCCCTACATAAGGAAGAAGAAAAAAAATCTTTTAAAAGATTATTAGAAATGTAAATTTATTTTTGTTTAAAGTTACTTTTTTCAAATACTGCAATTAGAACTACTATCAATTTGAGTGTTCCGACTGCTATAGTTGAATCTCTTTGTGCAGTTGCATTAAGATACAGCAGAATAAATAATAAATTTAAATTTATATGTAACTACAACTATAATATAGGTACAATATTTATGTGTAACCCAAAAACTCTAAAATAGCACCAGAAATTAGTGCATCACATGAAAATTAATGGTCTTTGCCCATGGACTGTTTGCCATTTTTGTCCCCATGGACACAATGATCTTTTTGGCGATTGGACCTAATACCAACATTCAATCAAATAACTAAAAAAGAAAAAAAAAAACCCAAAAGAAATTTAGAAAGAAAGAAGCCAAAAATGAAAATGTGGCAGTGACACGGTATGGTGCTCCTAACCAACCAAATTGTATTCCTAAGTTTCATCTTTTCTATCATTCTAATCATATATTTTTTCATCCAATATATATAGAACTAGGTTGGAATGCTATTAATAGCACCAAATTATTGGTGCTATTAGATTTTCGGCCATTGGATGAAGAAATGTACCGTTAGAATGATGTTGGCCCCTCAGAGTAGAGTGAGTTATTGGTTTAATAGTATAATCTAACGGATAAAAATAATCAAAAGGTTAAATCAAATGGCGAAAAACTCAATAGAACCAAACACTTGGTACTATCGATAGTATCCCAATCGGATTATATATATAGAGAGAGAACTGGGCTGTTATACTATCTATAGTACCAGAGTTTCAATATTATAGTCTCGTTTTTTATCTAAGTGTACGCAAATCAATGATCCACATAGTTAAATATAATTTAGGGTAAATAAAGTTTTTCAAAATAAAATTTTAATTTTTTTCAACATCGCTTACTTGATAAGTAAATTATATCAAAATGAATGGTAGAAATTGAACAATCATTAAAATTTGAAGATAAGACTTTTAATTCAAGATCAAAAATGCTGATCTTAATCTATATAGTTTAAAATATTTTCTATCAAAATTTGAATAAATTTAGATTTTTCTGCACCGTTAAAATACAAACTCCTCATAGTAGCGATTGAAAATCAACGATTTTGAAATAATTTAATCATAAAGTGAATTATGTCGAAAAAATATAAAATTTTATTTCTAAAAACTTAAAATACTCTAAATTAGTTTTAATAGTGTGGATCGTTAATTTAAACATCCAAAGATCGAAAACGAGACTATAGTACTGAAGTCTCTATACTATAAATATTATAGTAACCTAGCTCTCTCTCTCTCTCTCTCTCTCTCTCTCTCTCTCTCTCTCTATATATATATATATATATATATAGAGTTGGTCTGGGCTACTATTAGTAGCAAAATTCCATTGTTGCTACTAATTTTTTANATATTTCTGAAAAAAAAAAAAGATTGGTTGAGGCATAAATATTATGGTGTCAGCTACTATAAAGGAGACGACATGATGCAGTCAATTTAACATTAGAGTTTACGAAAAAAATGTGACCTAGCCAAACTTAACATTAGAGTTTATGAAAAAATGTGACCTAGCCAAACTGGACTAAGAATCTCATTGAGTTCAACAATTTTTACAAATAGAGTAGAAAAAATTTTTAAATGATCATAACTATTCGCTTCAACATCCGCTTTCAGCATGCAATCTCAAATTGAAAAATACTTTTCAAAATCTATGCGTCGAAAAAAAGGCCATTATGACTGAGTTTGGATTCAAATTTAATTAACTGTTTAGACCTCTGTTTTTACATTTCTAGATTATGTTTGAAAAGTTTTGTATATTTTCTAATTTAAGTCTAACTATTTGGTTATTTCTGATCAATTTAAGTTTAAAAATATATTAGAATTTGTTATCTTCGATCACAGTAGAATTCGAATATCGATCTTAATTATATATATGTGACATTCTATTAATATAATTAGTATTTTTCAGAGTTGATTAATAATTTTTTTTTTGTCAAATAATTATGTTTTTCGTGTCTCTCTTTCCGTCGATACGCTTCGTCATCTTAATCACGCAACTTTTAGATATGCGTCACCACCTAATGAAAAGGAAAAAAAAAAAAGTGTCGAGGATCTCTGTACTATTTCTATACGAAATTTAGTCCCAGAATTTAGGTCTTGTTTGGTGTCAACGTATATAAATATTCTATAAAATGGTGGAGGAGTGGACTTTAATAACTAGATTCATTGGATTAAAAATATTTGCCAAACAAAAACTTAGTTAATAAATTTTCAGATACATTGCATTTTACTTTCTGAACACAATTTTTTTGTGATATACTTAAATGAGTTAATCATTATATATGGTAGAATAGTAAAGCTTTTATTGTATATTGAAAAATAAATTTGTTCATGACATGCATGAACATAACAAAACCTTAATTTGCATAAATACAGTATTTAGATACATGGATATCATTTTATGTCTATTTTTAGTTATTTAAAAACTTTATAATATTTAGTAGATGAGTGTGGTCAAATTGCTAGAAAGGTTTATTATTTAATTATTTCGATACATGAATATCTATGCTTGTATTTGTTTTACTTATTTATGAACTTTATAATATTTAGTAGATGAATATGGTCAAATTGTTAGAAAGGTATATTATATTAAGGTTTCGAATCACTTGCTTGGAATAAGATAAATCATCTTACAGATAAAATTTATTGTGCTACTAAATTATGGATGTCAAGACCTTCTAGAAAGCTAAAAATCAAACTCATGGCTTGCTTTTTCATATACTATTTTTCGACGTTGGAATAAGCTACCTAATAATAAATTATTCAGTATAAAAAAATATTTCTTTATGATTGAAAGTTAGAAGTTTGAAGTTTACTTGTTGAAAGATATTAACATTCATGATTTGAGAGAATAACATACTTCACATGCTAGTAATTTATCTCGAGCTAGAAAAATAATTTGGAGATCGGATATGATATTCCAATTTAGATATTTAATCGCATTTCCCATTTTCCAAATACTAGTGCCCTATTTGGATGCACGAGCATTTTATTCGGCATATCATTATCGATTTACTCAAAAAACATATAATATTAGACAGATGATGAGTATAATTAAATAGGCTAAATTATAGAAAACCCTCCTATTCATACCCGCTTTTTCACTTTCCCTCCCGTCATTTAAAAATCTACACTTTGCCCTCTTATAAAATAAAAAATGTTTACTTCACTCTCTGCCGTTAGTGCTCCGTTAGGATTCCGTTTATAAAATATTATTATATATTTTTTATACCAAAAATACCCTCAACCTCCTTTCCTGCCGCCTTGCCCTCCTCCGCTGTCTCGCCCTTGCCCACATCTCCGTCCACGCCCACAAACACCCCCTCGCCCTCCTCCGCCGCTTCGCCTTCGCCCTCGTTGCCCATACCCACCTCTCTATCCACGCCCAATTCGATTTCCTCCCTACTGTTGCCGGAAAGGAGGGGCGACAAGGATGGATGAGGAGAAGGGGAGCAGGTGGAGAAGAAAATTGAGAGAACCGCTGCCGATTGAGGCGCGAACTGCAGCCAATCGAGACGGCGGATGAGCGAGATGAGAGAGGAGACGAAAATTATGAGAAGCAAATTGGTCATTTTGTCATCACAATTCACACCGTACGCCTCTGTGAATAATTTTTATTTTATAAGGGGCAAAGTATAGGTTTTTAAATGACAGGGAAAAAATAAACAAGTGGATATTGACAGAAAAATTTTATGTAATTTAGCCAATTAAATATCTAGAATATACACTATATTTAGTCTTTAAGTTGATTTTTGAAATAAAATAAATCACATCGTAAAAAAAATATATTATCCTACCAATTAATGGATGTAATGATTTTTTTTAGCAGCAAAAATCAAATTCCTACATATTCCTACATTCTAATCACACAAAAAAAATTAAACCGAATAAGTTATATTCTGGCATTCACGCAGAGACTATAAACTTTCTAAGTAAATAAAAAAATATATATTAAACAAAATATTCATACATATTGTGACATTCAAACAAGCCTATAAAAATAAGTAAAAATGCATAAAACTTATGTAAACTTTTGGTCATTTTGAATTAGTTACCCAACCTTTCAAAATTTGGTTTCACTATCCAATTTTTTAATTAGTTTGATTTGAATGGCACTTTTAACTTCAAAATTTATGTTAATTATTATTTATTTTAATGAATAAATAGTTACAAAAATTATATGAAATATCCTAATTAAACCTGCAAAAGTAAACAAAAAAATTTAAATTTTAAAGTCAAAGTGTCATTGACCGACTCAAAGTAAATAAATTGAAAGATTCAGGAATATTGGAGCCATGGTGACGCCCACAGTGCCCTCACCCCTTCCCCTCAACTTTTAAAAATTACATATAAGCCTTTTATAGTAAAAATTAAAATATTACAAATTTTAGTTTTAGGAGGGGCCAAATTATTTTTTTTATATAATAAAACGTTTGTCCCAATCTTTTCCGAACTCCTCGACCTTTTTTCTTCGGCTTTTATAGTCTTGCATCTCCTTAAACCTATTATCGCTACAATGGCTAGCAATAGATGGCCAGTAAATCTGCCAACCTTTTTTTTCTTATTTTTTTTCTACCAAACTTAAATCCTTACATTTTTTAACCTTATATAATTTATGCAGGGACAAAACCATAGTTCAATCAGGAGAGAGGCCAAAATATGTACAAATAAAAATTTTAACAGATAAATAAGATTTTAGCTACTCAAATTTTAAATAAAAAAAATTTAATGATTAGATAATTAATGTTGAAAAATATTAAATTTATTTCTTTAATTTACACTCGCTTAACTTCTAATTATTTTATTGTAGTATTCCATTCAAATAACTTAAAAATTTTACTAAATCTAATAATTTAGTTAGAATTTTTTTTTCAAATCTAATAATTTAGTTAGAATTTATTTTTTTAAAATATTTGTTAGTAAAATAATAACAAGCAATGACTAATATCTAAGCTATTAAAGTTAGCATACTATTTTATTTAGTTAAATAAATTAGCTCATCAAAAATAATTAGAAAATTTAGAATGTATAAATAAAATATTTAAAGTTGAAAGGACTTATTTCAAAATATACTATAATTAAGAGGTTCGTATATTTTCAGCTATAAAACACATAAGAAGAGAGAGAGAGCTTTATACTAGTACTAAAACCTGTTACGACAAGCGCACAAACGGAAACGAAAATGACGAAAAAAAATAAACAAACCACAAAAAAAAAAAAAAAAAAAAAAAAAAAAAAAAAAGAACACACAAATTTACGTGGAAAGTCCTTTGCAGGAAAAATTACGGACGTGGGAGGAGAAAAATTCACTATCGAACGAAAAAAGAAATACAATGTTCAAAAAGTGCGACCAACTTCAATCCGTCGGCTCTAGGGCAAAAACGAGAAATAAAATTTTTAACAGGTTTCGGATCTGATCCGTACCGCGGGGGGCTCCGCCCCCTGCATCGACCCGAGCCCTCCGCTACCCACCAGTCCACCACCGACATTTATTTTTCCTTCATAATTTTATTTTCCAATTTGATCGCACCGCAAAACTATCGGCGATTCGAAATACCGTGCTCGATTATCAATTTCGAGTCACATCTAACTAAAACTTTTTACAAGATAAGCCCATATATTTTAAAAGTTAACTTAAAATTTATAACCTACCAAAAGACTATAAAGTAAATATTCAAGAGTTGAGGGGTCCCACATATTTTAAAGATTAACTATATTACAAAAGGGCTATAAAGTAAATATTGAAAAGTTAAGAAGGGCCATGGCGCTTTGAGTCTATAGTGCATGGTCACTGAATTTCGGCTTCATCCCTGGTAATTAGGAAATTGAAAATACTCTGTAATTACCGACCGTCCCTAGAGCAAGTGGTAAAAGGCTTGATAGTTTGTACCCAAGACCCAAGTTCGAATCCTAGTTGATTCACATTTCCAGCTAAGTTTATTTCTAAATAAAATAAACGAAGCGGATAGCGTGCTACCTATCTCTAAAAAAAAAAAAAAAAAAAAGAAAATACTCTGTAGTTAATTCTNAAAAGAAAATACTCTGTAGTTAATTCTAACTAGGAGTAGGACAAGTTGGCTACATTTTTTTGTACGGAGAAAATAAAAACAGAAGTCTCGAGAGGGTTTGAGCCGGGGGAAGTAACAACTGGGGGAGGTCGCGCTCGATCGAGAGAGAGAGAGAGAGGGAGGGAGGGAGAAGCGCGCAGAGCGAAAGAGCAAAAGAGCAAAAGTGGCCGCGTCGCTTGGGTGTTGTTGGCCCTTTCACGCTGCTTTGAGCCAGAGCGCTCCCCCCAACCGCGACCCTTTGAAGCCACCCACGGCCCCCCGTTTCTTTATCTGGCCATTGGAAATTCCGATCCGCCGCTTCACCCCTCCCCACACCCCCTCCAAACCAACTCTTTACCCCTTCAATTTTGGGCTCCATTACACCACCACCGCCACCACCACCTTCCCTTCGCCCTTGTAATTAATAACTAGAAAAAAAACAAAAAAAGTGCAAAGATTGTCTAAATTTTAACACTTTTGCGCGCGCACGTCTCAACTTTTGATTTTTCTACGTGTTAACGTTCTAGTTACGTGTCCAACATCTAATTCTAGTCTCTAGCGCAAGTGAAAAAGAACTTGATAGTTGGTATTCGAGATCCTAAATTCGAATTTTAATTGATTCACATTTTCAGCTAAATTTATTTTTAAAATAAAGTAAACGAAGCGGCTAGCCTGCTAACCTATCTCTCTCAGAAAAAAAAACACATAATTCTATCAGATTTCAAAATGTAAAGAAATTTATTCTTTCATCAGAGTTTGCTAATTCAGAATGAACATTGAAGAACAGATTATGAATCTACGTTTGTTTTTCGTTGCTTTTTTTTTTTTTCCTGTGGTAGAAAAAAAAAAAAAAATTTTTGCGTCTTAACATTGTGTGGGAATTTTTATAATATATACAAGCAAAATAGCTGTATAATATTTTATAAAATTTAGGAGGATTAATTGTGTAAATTGAAAGTTCAGGCGTTCATTTGTGAATGAGCTGAAGTTTAGAGATATTTGCACATTTTGTGTCCTAATTATTATTAATTAACACCCTATAATATGTTCGTAATTATAAATGCCGTTCCATTTGTTTAGACTTAATATACAACATGATTAGATAATCTATTTATAGAATGTGGTGTTTAACTATTAGGTTTTAGAGTATTAATGGGGGTGGGGGCAAACCCTTTTAGGATCTCTTGTTTTTGAGAATAGGTAGCACGCTACCTGCTTTATTCATTGAATAAATAAATTAGGCTACAGAGATGAGACAATCAGGATATCGAGAAGAGGAAAAAAAAAAAAAGAGTCATAGAGTGTCTTGTTGATCAGGACCTCTTGTTGATTAGGACTTTTGACTAGTAGTTTTGTACTCGGAGAATTTTGTATTATTATAAAAGAGTGGGTGAAAATAATAGTACCACATATTGTGATTTTAGCTGAGTTAAAAGTTGCACTCTGTTTGCAAAAGGAATCTTGCTGTTGCTGGATAATGGTGCTGGGATTAAAAATACTTTAGGGACAGCCTTGCAAAATTTTAATTTGATTTGGTTTTTAATTATGATGCCATGCATGTATAGGGCCTTGATTTTAGATGCGCTGGGTTTTTTATTAAGTAGTTGTATAGGAGTTTAATGGTTGATATTCGATATCCCAAATTTGATTATCAGAGTTAATTTCTTTCTAAACAATGAAAGAAATTATCTTTTCTCCCAAAGAAAAGAAAAGAAATTTTGACAAACTCTTTTAATGATGAGATGGTGAAACAAATTTTTGACACACTCACTTAAAAGTTCAAATTTGTTGGTACATTTGCTCCTGTATAAATTTCTCCTTTGTTTGTTTTAACATAGTCTTTTAATTTTTTGAGAAAAAATAAGAATGCTATCTGTTTCATTCAATAAAAAATAAATTTAGCTACAAAATATGGAGACAGCCAAGGCCTCAATAAGAGCGAGAAAAACGCACACACACTCCTAAAAAAAAAAAAAGAAAAACACATAGAGTATTTAAGTATATATAATGCCAGCTGAGAATTAGGAATCACTGCATGGACAGCAGGTGGTTAAGGGTCAAATGTACACAAGCTTATTTTAATTAACTGCAGGATATTACTAATTGAAGCAACTTTTTCAATAGAGATACTTGGATATCAAGCATTAAATATGGAAAGAGGAAATAAGTTTTATCTATTTATTTATCAAGATTATACATTGATTATGACGCATGTTGTGTTTTGAAGCATTTTGTTTAAGCATCAAAACTCCAAATTCATTTTATATATTCCACTAGAATTTACTTCTCGAGTAGAAAAGATGTTATAAATATAAAGTATACAGAGAAGCTAATATTACACCTTGCAAGATTAAGTCCATTGGGTATGTATTAAGAGATTAAACTAATTAAGCAAGTATTTTAGATTAATTCCTTTCCTCATTAATCTATGACTCAGCAAAGGTATGACTCCTTAATTTAGAATAAGGAGAAAGAACCCACCCACAATAAATGGTGACAGGGGTAAAGGCATGATTCCAAACACATCATTTTAGAGGTAGTTCAATTTGGATACTTCTTGATAAAGTTGAATATCTTGGAAGATTTTAAAGGTGTCATTAATAACAATAGGTCTTTCATATATTTTCTGATGAGACATCTGAATCGATGTTCAATACGATTAAATATAAATTTAGGCATTTTAATTTCAACAAACCAAATATTTCATATAACAGTGTGGATCATTATTCCCACCATCCTATCTTTGAAAATTAGTATACAACGTGAAAGACTTGCTATTAATTAGGTTCACCTTTTTTTTTTGTTTTTCTTTTGTTTTTTGTTTGGAAATAAGAGAAGAAAACTAGCTCCACTTCAGAAAAGTTTATCACTATTTATTACTAACATAATCACTATTCATTACTCCTTAAAAGTTTTGTATCCGAGTGCTTAATTGTTAGTACTTAAGTTTTAAGTTCGAAGTTTAGTTACTGCACATTGTTAGTTAAGTCCATTTAAAATAAAATGAACAAAACAAGTGGCGTATTATTTTTTCCTCTGAAAACAAAAATAAATAGTTTGTATAAACCCTAAAACTCACAATAGTGTTAAGTGAATTTTAGCTTAAGAAAATTTCATCTAAAGCAAGAATCCACCGTGTCGTGCCGAACCGTTCCTACAAGATACCGGCACGATATAGATCTCGTGCCGATGGCATAGCTCAAAACCCTCTATTCTTTAATTTAGCAAGTAATTTGCTCAATAAAGTTCAAAAGATGTGATAAAAAGATATAATAAATAGTTAGAATATTTTGTTGCTAAAGAAAATAAATATTTCATGCTATTATGTGTCGGCACATAAGAATTTTTTTGACCGACACGCATCGGCACGATTCAGCACACACCATGCTGTACCGTGCCAGTAAGTTTCCAGCACGACCCGTGCCACGGCACTCAAATAAAGTATCTAAAAAATACAACAAAAGAACAATAATTTTTTTTGAAAACCACTAACTAAAAGAATATTGCTAGATTCTTTGCCTCCTCCTGGATGCTTGGAAGCTATTGCCAATAAACAAATATTTCAATTAGAATTATACAAAACAATTCATTTCCTTTTGTTGTACACCTCCCATACATCTCCTTATACATCATTAAAAGTATAAGATATTTTCCCTTCTCCATTAATCAGAAACTCTATTTTAGGCCTCATTTAATGCCCACTTTTCTAGTAGGCCCTCAGATCTTTCCAGTCCATTCCAGCAGCAACTAATTTATAATTTTTTATTATTGTTGATTATTGTATACACAGAGCAAAGCAACATATTTGTAGTGCCTTAATCAATGTTACCAAAATCAAATTACCACTGAAAAAATGAAATTAATATTCCGCCGCTTTTCGCGAAAACGGTTAACTATCTGACTCCCCTTTAATGGCGTGCTAATTGTTTTTTCCTTCTTCTTCTTCTTTTTTTGTGGATGAGTGCAACCAATCATGCACTGATCTCTCAGCTTTTTAATCAATAAATCACCAGAAGAAATAAAACTGTCCCACAATCACATGATTAGCATCTAAACCAATTGGGAGATTATATTGATGTGGTTAATTAATAGGGCAGGTTTGAGTTGCAGATCCAATATTTACTGTTGTTTTTGTTCAATTTTTGTTATTAAGCATCAAGTTGGTATCATCTAGAGAGTCGTGTTAAAAAAGGTCAAACAATATGATGATTTGTCATTAAAGTTGCTTAACAAGTAGAAAATATTACACTACTATTTGTTTTAGGGACCTGTTGTTCTGAATGTAATGTAGAAATGCATGTGATTCTGAAGAAACCTGCAGAGGACAAATTTTGGTAGTTTTCTATATTAAAAATCTGGGGCTTATATTGACACTAGATTTTCTCTGATATCAGTTTATCATAACAACAACGGAAAAAAATCAAATTCATCACACGCGAAAATACGAAAAGAAAAAAAAATCAAAAAAAAAGAAAAAAAAATAAAGAATGTAAAACATAATAAGATTAAAAAACCTTACGGTTCCAAAATTCATGATATATCTAACATTCTCTTTAAAGGTTTACATTGAGTTCAAGGTATAATTCAAATATATAGTTGAGAAAAGTGACATATTATTTCCGATCCGAGGTTTACATTGAGTACAAGGTATAATTCAAAATCAAATATACAGTTGAGAATAGTCACATATTATTTCCGATCCAATAACCACAGTTACAATTCACCTACAGGAAAAGTTTTTTCGCGTAATTTTTTGAGTAGAAATTAGTAGGATTTATCCTGTAACTCAATTTCATTGAGTACAAAATTAAGTGTATAATTTTAAGAGTATAATCTAGGAACAATTTTTTTTTTTTTTTTTTTTTTTNCCCAAATGTAACACCTGTAAATACTGTGTCGGCGAGACGAGATTGGACACCGCAAGCAAATCGTAACGCGTCTCTTTTGTGCGGCAGTGGCCGTTTTTTCTCGGAAGGCGCGGTCGGTCGAAAACCGGAAGCGATGCAACTTGTGCTGATAAAAACCAGGTGAAGCAAAACCACCAGCATGCATAAATTCTGGAGAGATATTTTTGCTCTTTTTCTTCCACATTGAATATAGCAGAAATTTGAATACACAAGGAAGTAAAAGAGCATGGAAGTGTAGTGTACTGCCCAAATGCTGCTTCTGCATTTGTAATCTCACAGCCACAGGAGTGGCATCAGCAAGCTATCAAATAAGCTGAGCCAAGAAAGTCCTTAACTTGTAATAGCTCAAGATTCCTTACTTTTACTTTCACCAAAAAAAAAAAAAAAAAAAAAAAATCTTAATTTGATAATGAGAAAGTATGCAGAGATATAATTTTTAGCGGTAAAAATATATAGAATTTATCTGAACTATAGACCATTTTAAATTGACTATTTAAGTTTTTAAAATTTTGATTTTATCATCAAATCTTTCAATTTATGTGATTTAAGTCGGTCAACGATATTTTGACTTTAAAATTTAAACTAATTTTTTATTTTAATGAATATATAGTTGTGAGAATTATATGAAATATATTAACTAAACCTGTAAAAATGAACGGCACATTCAAAGTTTTAAGTCAAAATGCTGTTGACTAACTCGAATTAAAGGAGTTGAAAGACTGATTATTAAATTCAAAATTTTGAAAGATTGGATACTACATTTAAAATAGTTCGTAATTCAAGTATGTTTCGTACGGTTTTTACCTCTTTTTTATTTCTTGCGAAATGTACTAAGCTTTTGCAGAAATAAACAAAATAATATTATTCAATCGAACTTTTCAACTACATTTTTTGCATGCTTCTTGTAATTTCAAATGAAATCTTATTTTGACACTGATCATACGGAGTGTTAAATTTATAGTTAAACTTAATAGCAAAATCATTTTATGCAACAACTGATTAAAAAAGAATAGAATTTTACATAATCATTAGCCAAAAAAAAGAGAGAAAAAATAAAGCCATTATATTATATCCTTAAAACCATATCAAAGGCACATCGAATATTAATTTGGGCATAAACAGAGCAACGGAGTGAGTATAAATGCTGGTTGTCCCTCAAAACATTTAACACTCCATTAATCTACTTAATATTCTCAAAAAAATAAAAATCAGTGAAAATCTAACACAAAATAATATAAAAGTTAGGATACGAGAATTCATAAAATTCTGGATAAATGATTAAATTACAATCTCTACTCACAATTTCGCATAAAAGTAATGGTAAAAATCTCCAATGTAGTTTAATTTTATTACTATTTCAAAATCTTGAAAAAAAAAAAAAACTAAAAGCTTGCAAAGAGTTTAGCTGAGTGATGGCATGCGCATTTGGTGTAGAATATTTTGAAACTTGTTTTAATTAACTCATTAAAATTTACCATATAAAACGTAATACGAATTATTACCGTTTAGGGTTCATTTAAACTGAAATATCTCGCTGATTTGTATTTAAACAATTTTATATATTTATTTTAATTATACAATAATTACTACTAAGCTAATAAGTGCGCAGTTTCTTAATCGTTCGGTTCGGGAATAAGCAACAAGTGTCTATTCCAGGGATAGATATAAATTGAGATATAAGCGGGAATTAGATCAATTTTGCGTTTGGATAAAAATTATGTTATTCCTGAAAATAAAAAAAATAGTGTTTGGTTAGATAAGATGGAATAAGAAGGATAGTTAGTTTTTATAAATAAAAATAATGATATTACCCTCTTATTATATTTAAATTTAAAATTTTAACTTTTAAATTTCAAATTTTGAAATTAAAATTTAAAATTTAAAATCTCAAATTTTAAATTCAAAATTTAAATTTTAAATTTCTAACTTTAAATTTAAGATCAAATTTAAATTTGAAAAAATATAAAATATTAAATTCTAAATTTCAAAATTTTAAAATATCTAAAGTTAGAATTTAAAATTATAAACTTTAATTTTGAGATTACAAATTATAAATTTAAAAATTTTAAATTTTAATTTTAAATTTAAATTTTAAAATAAGAATGGGATGGAACAAATAATAAAAATAATTTATTATAATAAATTTATAATTTTTTTTAAAATCTACTTAAACTTAATTTAATAAAAAATACTTATAATATTTAAATATAAATAATATGTATTAATCTAGTACAATTAATAATTTTATAATAAAAATAATATATTATAATATATAATATATTATATTTATATAATTTAATTTTAATTTAATTATAATCGAGAATAATAAAATTTGATCGGGATAAAATATTTCCCCAATAAATCATTCTGTTTGGTAAAATAGTGGGAGATAACGTCTCCGCTTAACTCGTGAACCAGACGGGGCCTAAAACTCGCCAAACGACCCAAGATTCATTATTTAGAAAGGCCCCACCCCCCACACATATAAATAAGAGCTCCCTCCTCCCCCTTCCTCCTCGCGCACAAAAAGGAAAAGGGAAAGAGAATATTCAGTTTAACCCCTCAAAAAAATTTCCCTTTCCCTTTAACCCCTCCTCCGCCCCTCCCCTCCGCTTCACCCACCAATGGCCGCATCGGTCGGGAACCGGCGGTTCGGCCCGCTCGAGCCGGGGCTGCAGCTGAACCTCCGGCCCGACTCCCCGGTCCGGGGCTGCAGCTTCCCCGCCCTCCTCGACCCGCCCTCCTCGAAGCCGCGGCCGTCCGAGTCGCAGTCGGACTCGGACTCGGACTCGGACTCGGACGAGCCGGAGTGGAAGGCGCTGCTCCGCGCGCAGGCGCAGCACCTCCTCGAGGTGGAGCCCGCGGTCCACGACCCGCGCGACGAGGGCACCGCGGACGCGTGGGTCCCGCGCAACCCGACCCTCATCCGGCTCACGGGGAAGCACCCCTTCAACTGCGAGCCCCCGCTCGCGCGGCTCATGCACCACGGCTTCATCACCCCGGCCCCGCTCCACTACGTCCGCAACCACGGCCCCGTCCCGCGCGCCGACTGGTCCACGTGGACCGTCGAGGTCACCGGATTGGTCAAGCGGCCCCTCCGGCTCACCATGGACCAGCTGGTCCACGACTTCCCCCCCGTCGAGCTCCCCGTCACCCTCGTCTGCGCCGGGAACCGGCGCAAGGAGCAGAACATGGTGCGCCAAACCGTGGGCTTCAACTGGGGCCCCGGCGCCATCTCCACGTCGGTGTGGCGCGGCGCGCGCCTCGTCGACGTCCTCCGCCGCTGCGGCATCGTCGGCCGCAAGCACGGCGCGCTCAACGTCTGCTTCGAAGGCGCCGAGGACCTGCCGGGAGGCGGAGGGTCCAAGTACGGCACCAGCCTGCGCCGCGAGGTGGCCATGGACCCGGCCAGGGACGTCATGTTGGCCTACATGCAGAACGGCGAGCTGCTCGCCCCCGACCACGGCTTCCCGGTGCGGGTCATCATCCCGGGCTTCATCGGCGGCCGCATGGTCAAATGGCTCAAGCGCATCGTCGTCTCCACCGAGCAGTCCGAGAGCTACTACCACTACAGGGACAACCGCGTCCTTCCGTCGCACGTCGACGCCGAGCTCGCCAACGAAGAAGGTATACATACATATATATATACACCATCATTGTTATTATTATTTAGACGCGCGGCTGTATACTAATTTACATGTATATATATTTATTTATGTCGGGTTTTTCGTTGGCGCAGTGTGGTGGTACAAGCCGGAGTACATCATCAACGAGCTGAACATAAACTCGGTGATCACGACGCCCGGACACGACGAGATCCTGCCCATCAATGCGCTGACCACGCAGCGGCCCTACATCATGAGAGGCTATGCTTATTCCGGTGAGTAAAGTTCCTTCTCCCTTCTAATTACTACTGCATGGGGCATGAGTTTCCTTTGTGTTTCTCAATAATGTATGTCAACAATGTAAAATAGCAATGCTAGATCATTTTTCTCTAAAAATTTAAATTATTAGAACATTATATGATATTTCAAATATTACTCATTCGATATGTGAAATTAGGAATATGGTAGGATTAATTCGTGTCAACAATGCCAAAGATTCATTTTTCTCTAAAATCTCAGATTATATATATATATATACTTTAAGGTATCGTTTGGTTCGGGGATAAGCAAAAAGTGGGTATTCCAGGGATAGGTATAAATTGAGGTATAAGCGGAGATTAGATCAATTTTGCGTTTGGATGAAAATTGGGTTATTCCTGGGAATAAGAAAAATAACGTTTGGTTAGGTAAGATGGAATAAGATTTAAAGTGGGTAGTTATAAATAAAAATTAATAATATTATCACTTTTTTATTTATATTAGAATTTAAATTTTTATATTTTATATTTATATTTTAAAATTTAAAATTTTAACTTTTAAATTTCAAATTTTGAAATTAAAATTTAAAATTTAAAATCTCAAATTTTAAATTCAAAATTTAAATTTTAAATTTCTAACTTTAAATTTAAGATCAAATTTAAATTTGAAAAAAAAAAAATTCAAATTTAAAATTTCAAAAATTTAAAATTTCAAAATTTAAATTTAAAATTTAAAATGTGGAATTTAAAATTATAAACTTTAATTTTGAGATTACAAATTTTAAATTTTAAATATAATTTATTATAATATTTTAAATTTTAAATTTTAATTATTTTAATATTTAAATATATATTTATTAATAAATTATTTATAATATTTAAATATAAATAATATGTATAATATACGCACAATTAATATTTTAATAATAATAATGTATTATAATATAATATAGTATTTATATAATTTAGTTTTAATTTATTTTATAATTTAATAAGTTTGAATTAAGCATGGGAATAGCACTATTCACTAAAATGGTGAATAGTAAAAAGCTTGCTATTCCGGAATAACCGGGAATAGCAAGCTTTGACCGGAATAAAAATATTCCGGTAAAAAATGATCCCCGTTGGGCGAATAGTGGGGATAATCCCCGCTTATCCCCGAACCAAACAGGCCTAAAGAAAAAAAAAAAAACTAAGAGTTGCACAGTATTCATCATAATATAGACGACTCACATACTAGACAACACTGTTTGGTATCATAATAGATATATTAAATAGCTCTCAATTAGGAGCATGACCGGATCCAATTACCACCTCCTGTTTACTACTGTAAGTGGCTTGTTGGTTCATCCATTTTGGGTATGAAATGGGAATCGTTTATCAAATCCGGTTAATTTTGTTTGGTTCGCATGAATCGATTTGGGATTCCTATTCCGGACTGGAATGGGAATGATCCATTAGCCTTCAACTTGATTCCGGTCTTCTAACCCGGATTAAGATTTCATTTCGGAAACCCACTAAGTTCTCGAAACTCATATGACCATCTCACCCTCCTTCTCTCCACTCCTTTCTCATCAAAAAAAAAAAAAAAAAACTATCCTCTCTCAAAACCTTATCCCTAACCCACATCAATAAAAGTTTTTAAAAATAAATTTGATATTTTTTTTGAAAAACTTATTAGAGAATAGTATTATATTTTTCATACATTTTAAATAATATAAATTTATATTTGAGAGTAAAATTAGTATTATAGTATTCTATAATTTTTTTAATTTATACGAACCAAACAATGAAATGTGAATAACTCATTCCAATTCCCAATCCACAAATAAACCAAATATCTTAGAAGAGTGGGTCATTCCAATTACCATTCTAATTCATTCCCATTCCATTATCCATTTCAATTCCACCCTTGAACCAAACAAGCCCTAAATGTGTCCCCCCTAAATTTTTTTTTTAAAAAAATATAGTTCTGCAAACTTTAAAATTTTGTAAATATATTTTTCGACGGGTCAAAACTTTATCACATTTTTGTAGTACAATATTTTGCCGGATCGAAATTAGCTATTGTGGGCTATTAGAACGGTGATATCAACCTTTATCATTTTTCATAATTAGTAAAACTTTGCAGAAATATATACGATATTTTAAACTTCGGAGAAATAAATATACAAATATTTAAACTTACATTTTTCAATTCTCCCTTTGAATAAGCTGATTTTCTCTACTTACTTAGGCTAATAAGCAAGGGATATTTTATTTATATGTTTAAGACTAGTTGTTTTACTTGTTTAGCTTTTTGCTGCTGTTAGCTGTACAATTTGCTCTGTTAATTTGACCATTTCATGCATGTGGATGTGCGTTCGCCGAATTTGTTGTGCCCGTTAATGGAGTGAAAGGTCACTGAAAAGCTAGTTCCATATTTTGTCTTTACTGGGTCTAGATCCAGTTAAATAGCAAACTAGACTTTTGAGTTTATTGAATACTTAATGCATGTTTATAATTAATTAATTTGTTTATTCTTAACTTTCATTGAAGATACAATATGCTCTTTGAGACTTTTGATCATACTTCTCCTTTTACCTAATGGCTAATGCTATAAATTTTCCGCACAAATAAAATTATTTATATTAATAAGATGCTCGTACATCTAAAAATGTCTTTGGATTTGAAGTTGAGATGGATTAAGAAAAGATCAACCAGTTGGTCCACGGTTGGTTTGATAGACCAAATCCAGACAATTTATCTGTAAGGACAATTATTTGCCACATATTAATTATTAAAATAAAGACAAAAGAAAAACAAAATCAGTTTCAAAGGTGCATGTGAGTAAGGCTCGCAATTCAGCTCGCTGCTCGCAAATCGGCTCGTGTTCAGTTCGAAATAAGCTCGAGATCTAGTCGCTTATTTAGTAAACGAGTCGAATACGAGCTGAACTTTTTAGTTCATTTAATAAATAAGTCAAACACGAGCTAAATTCAACTCACTCGTGTTCGGCTCGATAACAGCTCAAATATATATATATATATATATTAGTATATAATATAATATATATATATATATAATATAATTACATATTATATATATTATATATTTATATTAATTTTTAGCCAAAAAAAAATAAAGTCAAGCTCAAAATTATAAAAAATTAATATATATAAATAAATAATTGTATATTAATATAATACTTTATTATTTAATTTTTAGCCAAAAAAAAAAAGTCAAGCTCAATTATAAAAAAACTTATTTATATGTAAAGTTTCAAGCATTAGATTAAAGTCTAACGGGTAAGATTTTATAAATTTATTTTTTGTCTATATCTAATCTAATCTATTTAACTTATTATTCGTTGGTCAGCTCGTGATCAGTTAGTTCGTGTTCGGTTCGTTTATTAACGAGAACACGAGTTAAATTTTTCGGTTCGATACTTTAACAAGTCAGTTCGTGTTTTGCTAGTTTAGTCCCAGTTCGCTCGTGTTCGGCACTTTGACACCCCTAGTCGCTAGTTAGATGAACCACATTATGGGACAGTAGTTTTAGGTGCCCAAAGACTAGCGTACAAATTTTTCACTTGATATTTTTAAAAATTGTTTAAGCAAATCGGCCGTTGCAGTGCCGGTGCTGATATGATCTTCGCATTTCAGGTGGAGGCAGGAAGGTGACGAGGGTGGAAGTCACGCTGGATGGCGGCGAGTCGTGGCACGTCTGCTCCCTCGACCGCCCGGAGAAGCCGAACAAGTACGGCAAGTACTGGTGCTGGTGCTTCTGGTCCGTGGAAGTCGAGGTGTTAGACCTCCTCGGCGCGAAGGAGATCGCCGTCCGCGCGTGGGACGAGTCCCTCAACACCCAGCCGGAGAAGCTCATCTGGAACGTCATGGTAAACACCAAGCAACCGGATGCATACAATTTTTTAACTTTTGGAACAAATTTTCTATTACATAGCTTCTTTTTTTCTTTTTTAAATCAACAAAAGAGTAACTATAGCAACGTGTACACTTTTTTTTCTAGGTAAAACTGTTTAGAATTATCTATAACTTTTCAAAATTTTAATCTTACTATAAACCATTCAATATATTTTATTTGAGTCAGCTAACGACATTTAATTCCAAAACTTAAATTGGTTGCTTATTTTAATAAACATATTGTTGTGAGGATTATGTAAAATATACTAATTAAATGTACAAAAATAAAAATTATATTTAAAATTTGAAATTTAAATATTATTAGCCGACTGAAATCAAATCAAATCAAATCAAATCAAATTAGAAGATTAAATAATAAAATAAAATGAATTAAAAAATTAGAGATTAAATTCAAATGATTCATAGTTGGGAATTAGTTCCATTTAAGTACCGAAATCAAACACCTGATATGCGCTACATTATCGTGCATCCATGCAGGGCATGATGAACAACTGCTGGTTCAAGGTGCGGGTGAACGTGTGCAAGCCGCACAGGGGCGAGATCGGGCTAGTGTTCGAGCACCCGACGCAGCCGGGCAACCTCGCCGGCGGCTGGATGGCGCGGCAGAAGCACATGGAGTCCTCGGAGGGCGCCCAGCCGGCCCTCAAGAAGAGCACCTCCACCCCCTTCATGAACACCGTCACGAAGCAGTTTTCCATGTCCGAGGTGCGCCGCCACTCGACCCCCGACTCCGCGTGGATCGTCGTCCACGACCACGTCTACGACTGCACCGCCTTCCTCAAGGACCACCCCGGCGGCGCCGACAGCATCCTCATCAACGCCGGCACCGACTGCACCGAGGAGTTCGACTCCATCCACTCCGACAAGGCCAAGAAGCTGCTCGACACGTACCGCATCGGCGAGCTCGTCACCACCGGCTACACCTCCGACGCCTCCGTCCACGGCGCCTCCAACTTCTCCCACCTCGCCACCATCCGCGAGGCCACCGCAACGCGCGCCCCCGCGGTGGCTCTCTCCAACCCCCGCGAGAAGGTGCAGTGCACGCTCGTCTCGAAGACCGTCGTCTCGCACGACGTCCGCCTCTTCCGCTTCGCGCTTCCATTTTCGGATCAGTCATTCGGATTGCCAGTTGGTAAGCACATTTTTCTTTCGGCCAACATCGACGGCAAGTGGACCATCTGGCCGCACTACGGGCTTGGGGGGCGCTAGTAGCGGTCGGCGGAGCGCTTGGCGGCGAACGGCAACTAGTTCTTCAACGGCGCGGGCCACATGAGCTACACGGGGTTGCCAGGAAATTATAGATAAAAACTCGGCTCGCCCTCTCTAAGCTCCACGACGCAGTACTCGGGCGGCAAGCCCTTAAAGCCCAAGTGCGGGAACTTCATCTAGAACTGTTCCTCCAGCTTCACGGGCTAGAGCAGCTACCCCGAGCACCCGCACATGCGGGAGTACGTGCCNGCGGCAACTTCTTGATCAACGGCAAGCGGCGGTTCGCGAGGCGGCTGGCGATGATCGCGGGGGGTTCGGGCATCACGCCGGTCTACCAGGTGATACAGGCGGTGCTGCGGGACCAGCCGGAGGACCGGACGGAGATGCACCTGGTGTACGCGAACCGGACGGAGGACGACATCCTGCTGCGAGACGAGCTCGACCGGTGGGCGCGGGAGCACCCGGACCGGCTCAAGGTGTGGTACGTCGTGGGCGAAGTGCTGCGGCCGGAGGCAGGGTGGCCGTACAGCGTGGGGTTCGTGACGGAGCAGGTGCTGCGGGAGCACGTGCCGCTGGGCGGCGACGACGAGACGCTCGCGCTCGTGTGCGGGCCGCCGCCGATGATCCAGTTCGCCGTGCGCCCCAACCTGGAGAAAATGAAGTATGACCTTGAAAACTCGTGCCTCATTTTCTAAGTGGAAGCACGGAGATCTCCGTGCACGTACAGGTCTGGTTCCTAAGAGCAAAATTGCGTACATGTATTCTTGTGAAGTTGGTATTTGCGTATAAATATTAATATTTTTTTTTTGATTATATCAACTATGTATACGTCGGATACCAACTTTTCATGAATATATTTACACAATTTGATATGCTTGTAAGGGATTATGTGCCAAAAAAAAAAAAGGAAAAAGAAAAAAAGGGATGTATATATGTCGTCGATTTGTTGCTATCCTAGCATTCTTTGATCAATAAGGAGGGAGGTGACATTGGGATTAATATTAGGTGTGAGTTTACGGCTCGTCCAAGTGATCAGATCGAGCTGATCAATTCAGCCGTGCATGTTTAGGTCTTCTCGTAGAGGCTCGATGTATAAATTGATCAACTGAACGGTCCACAGTTTGAGACCATGATTTTGGTCTCTTTGGTCGCTTGTAATTTGTATGATCTATTAGTATATGACTATATGTAAGCTAGTTGTTACTTTGTATCTTTTGGTATGCAACTCTTTAAACTAGTCCTATCATTTTTTTTTTTTAATATTCAAAATTTTAAATGATTGTATAATTTCTTGGAGGGTGACAATGTAAGATATATGTTCAGAAATTAAGTGTTCAAGTAGCTTTTGCCTTTAATTAATATATTTGTTAAACTCTTTTATCTTAGAATTTGTTTGGCATTAATTAAGGGATCCCCCTCTTTTAGAAAAATAATTTTAGTAGGGAGCTCTCGGATTTGCTGTCTCCGATTTGCTGTTTTAGTTTTGTCTCTATCCAAATATTATAATTATTTTCTCTTGAACTTTTATTTTTAAATTTTAGTGTCAGAAACATACAACGAATTCATAAGTTAAGATAAAATTAATACATAGCAGCGAATTAAGAGCTCCTTCCCTTCTCATGTTTTATCCGTCTTTCCATATTGGGCAAAAAGCAGCCAAAGCATTTCAATGACTAATTTGGAGAAAATAAAAGGAAAGGAAGATCACCAAAGCACAAGAGTCTTTCCTTTTCTTTTTTCTCTTTTCCTTTTCTTAATTTAGGATTATTTTATGACCTCGGAATCTTTGAAACGCAGTAAGGAGATAGGTTTTTTTTTTTTTTTTTTTTTTTTTTTTTTGAGAGAGAGAGAGAGAGATAGGTATCCGTTTCTTTTATTTCATTTAGAAATAAATTTAGCTAGAAATGTGAATCAACAAAGATTCAAATTTGAGTCTTGGATACCAACCACCAAGTCCTTTGGCACTTGCTCTAAGGAGATGAGTTTTTAAGTTAGTAAAAAAACATCTCTTGGAAAAGCAAAGCGTTTTCTACGCTTAATTTGGAATGAGAAATGCTTAAATTAATCTACCCAGACTAATAATCGCTACAATCTTTTATTTAGACCTGTCTTAGGAGAGATACAGCAATAAATTAATAGAAGAATTTTTTTTGGCTTTTTTTGCACTTAGAAGCAAATTGAAAGATAGAGAGGGCGGACAGATCAGAAGAGGGGGGACGGACTGTGCGAGAATTAAAAAGAGTACATGACACGTAACCCCTATGAGAACTCAGCAAATCTAGACCGATCTAGAGGGGGAAGGAGGCGGGGCGGGTGGCACGTGAGTCCGCTTAGCCCGGGTGAAAGGATCGGGGAGAGGGGGAATGGACAGCACGAGAAAAGGAGAACGCGACACGTAACCCCTTTGAGAACTAAACTTTTAAATTTTTTTTTAGATCTATAGATGTATATTTTACTGGTGGTTACATACGGATCACATAGGAGCTGTATGTTTGTCCAGTAGTGAATTTCAGATTGAAAATAACTTTTACTAAAACTAAAGTTTGGGTGAAAATATTTTTCCACTATTGTTTTTTGATAGAAAGTTAGGCTTAATTTGGTATTACGGCCCATCTAATGTTATTAGATAAAATAACATTGGGGTAAAAAGTAAAAACATATAGAGATATGTTTCTGCGTTCTCCTATGGAATCGAAGAAATTATATATCGTAACCAACTTATCGCGATATACGGAACGTAATACTATGTACGGAAACAAACATCGTATTTTTTCAATATACTTTCTGACCGTACGCAAACACAATTTTCCTGCAATTCCAAACGAAGCCTTAGTGATTTTGAAACTATAAATATTCTTTTTTTAATTTACATAATTGATAGAAAGTTAGTGATTTTGAAACTATAAATATATTTTTTTTGTTTATTTTATGTAAGAATATATAAAACTTATTCCAATTACCCCTATTTTAATCTGACTATTTAACCTTCAAAAATTTTAATTTTGCTACATATTTTTTTAATTTATTTGATTTAAGCCGGTTAATAACTTTAACTTTAAAATTTGAGTATATTGTTTATCTTTACATATTCAATCTATATATTTTATGCAAATTCATATAAATATAAATTTATTAAAGTAACAATGATCTTAATTTTTGTATTAAAAAAATCTTCAAATAACTTAAATCAAACAAATTGAAAAGCTCGCTACTAAAATTGAAAGTTTGAAAGGTTTGATAGCCAAATCACAATGATCTATAATTCATGTATGTTATATATAATTTTGCTTTTATTTTATTAGAAAAATTCATACTAGCATATAAAAAGGCGAAAACTTTATAACAGTAAATTATTATTATTTTTCTATATTTTTCTCTTCCGCGATTTACTTTAGCACTACCCACGGCGAAGTAAGTTCAACGTCTTGCATAAGTGGAGTTACAGACAAACTTAATTTTATGGCAAACCAATAACGAAAATGGGCATTTACGGTCAAAAACAATTTCACATTTTTGTTGAAACTGTGTTTGGTTAAGTTGAGTATTTACGGCCAAAAATAACTTCACATTTTATGAGAATGGAAAATTAACAAAAATTAAATTCACCTTTTTATAATAAATTATTTTTACTAAATTATATTTTATATTAAATTCAACCACCACCTTTTTTTCGTTTTCCTCCACTATCTCATAAGAAACGTACTAAACCCATTTGTGGCCCATAAAATGTGGCCCAACTCAAATTTTGTAGCATATGAATTTCATACCAAAGTGGCCCATTAGAAGCCTAAGTTTTGGAGAAAGATATTTACATCTGGGCCTGGGCCCATCACACCGCGCACCCGAATCTTACAGCGCACGACTCGAAAGATTTCCCAAACCATAGTCAACGAGTCAACCGCTTAAGCCACCCAAAAATCCAAAAGATGCATTTGTAATGAAATAATATATAAAATAATAAATAAATATTTTATTTTTTTAAATAATTTAATATTTAAAATAAAGAGTCAAAAGTAGTAATTTTGCTTTTCCAAAGTGACATTTTTTATTTTCCAAATTGTGAGGAATAAAATGAAAAGTATGGAGCGTAGAA
Organism: Ananas comosus; assembly: GCF_001540865.1. Taxonomy (NCBI): domain Eukaryota; kingdom Viridiplantae; phylum Streptophyta; class Magnoliopsida; order Poales; family Bromeliaceae; genus Ananas; species Ananas comosus. The sequence continues at coordinate 10,228,246 of NC_033626.1, forward strand.
TGAGCGGAAATAATAGATGAGAATGAGTAGTAAAGTGCCGTGCGGAGAATAAGACAAAAAAAATAAATAACTGAAATGATATATTCCAATTAAAATATATTATTTTTGTCAAATTTAATTGTGTTTGGCCTGTTATTTTATTATTAAGACTTAACATATAGAAATATATTTCTGTATTTTCTGGTGAAATTTTAAAAAATTTATCATAACCGACTCATCGTAATATGCATAACATAATATTACGTACGGAAACAAACAGATATTTTACCACCGTACATTCTCACCGCACGTAATGTAATTTTATCGCAATTTCAAACGAAATCTAAGCACAGTCAAAAATAAATTGTATAGACATTCTTCATTTATGGTATCTTTTGAAATAGCCGCATAAACTTTTTTTGTTTCTTTGACGTCGGGTTTTCACATTTTAAATAAGTAAAAAAAAATTATCAAACTATTTAGTGATGTAAATTTAAATTATTAATATATATTTTTTTACTAACAAGAGTAGCTGAATGAATAAGTTAGAAATCAAAAAAGTGTCTAAAAGAAGAAAAAAAAAATTAAGTTGAAGACAGTATTTGACACTTTCTTATAGTTGAGGGGGTCTTCTTACATTTTTACCAAAACCTAAATCCCATTCGGTGTCCATTCGAAACCCTCGTTCCCGCCCATTCTCCCTCTCCCTCCCTCCCCCTTCTTCTTCTTCTTCTTCTTCCTCCAAACCCTCCTCCGTTCTCCCCTACAAAACCCCCAATTTGAGAGACCGTTACCGCATCGGGAAGAAGCTGGGGCAGGGCCAGTTCGGGACGACGTACCTCTGCGTCGACAAATCCGATGGCGCCGAGTACGCGTGCAAATCCATCCCCAAGCGCAAGCTCCTGTGCCGCGAGGACTACGAGGACGTGTGGCGCGAGATCCAAATCATGCACCATTTGTCCGAGCACCCCAACGTGGTGCGCATCAGGGGCGCCTACGAGGACGCCCTGTTCGTGCACCTCGTCATGGAGCTGTGCGCCGGTGGGGAGCTCTTCGACCGGATCATACAGAAGGGCCACTACAGCGAGCGCAAGGCGGCGCATCTCATCCGCACCANCAGAGTGGGTGGCGGAGCTTCTCGGTGTTTATGGGCTTTTGCTCGAGTGCTTGGCGTGCATCGGCCCGTGCCTCGCGGGGAAGCCCTACTCGGTGCACCTCCAGAGGGGACAGTTCGTTTGCTGCTTGGAAGGTCAGGGAAGGTATGCAGAGGCCGAGGAGGAGGCGCTATCTCTTCTTGAGAGCCTTCGATCGGCGCTGATCCCAGCTGCTTCAGCACCGAGGTCGCAGAAGGGGAGAAGCGCCGACGCCAGATGCCTATTGCCTGATCCGAAGCTCGCAGGTTGTGATGATCCAGAGGTCACAATTTTGGCCATCCAGATTATCATCAGCCTTGCTAACTGTTCTTCTAAATACAAAACAAAGGATGGAGCTGCTTTTGAGAGGATCTTGGCCCTTGTTGAGCAAGTTCAGCCATGGCTCCCGTAAGTGAATGATCTGGGCTGATTCCGACACATGGACCCTAAAATTTCAGCACTGATGTTAATTTTGTCCATATATGCAGGTTTCTGGATCCTGAGTCGCTGAAGAAATATCATTGGTTACTTGTGAATGCCTTGTACAGATGTTCAAATTTCCTGGTTGTAGAATGTATGTCTTTTGACACGGATTTGGTACAGCGGTTCTGTATGTTCATGTTGAGAGAGTGTGCGAAGCCCTCTTCAATCGACCGTTTTCCGATAGTTAGTACACTAGCTAAATTTTTGTTTTTGTAAAGTTATTCTAAGTAAATAAATTGGATGGGATGTAAGTCTTTGGCATGTGAATTGCAGATTGCTCGCAAAATTAGTTCTTCCATCGACTTGCATTGGGAAGGCAGATCCTGTCTTATGTTCGATATACTAAATTTGGCCCTTGAGTCAATAAAATGTGGCTGCAAGGTAATTTCCATTTTGAATATAGTTGCTGACACTTTCAATTTTCTTTGGTCAGTAATTATCACAACCTGAACTACAAATTCTTCATGCATAACTTGATTTTCGTGGCAAAAAAGATGTTGGTATTTACAAGTGTATGATAAATTATTGATATTAGTTGAGACATGAAGGGCATTTGATGCAACACCTGTTTTTATTTTCTAGTTTTGATTTTGAAATTCGTAATGTGGTGAAGAAAGCTGAAAATGAGTTTTGAAGCATAGCATGTTGACCGTATGTGTTTGATCTTACGAGACACCTAATAAGTTCTGTTTTTTTCTTTTTGTTTTGTCTGTTGTGCATAGTAGAAATTGTGTCATATTATTTGTCTTAAAGTGTCTGAGATGTGTTGCTCCTGTAGGTGTGTTTTTTATATTTAAACTGACTCGCAGTTTTGTTTTCATGCATTTTGTGTATGAGCAGGTTTGTGTGTCGAAATCTGTAAATGAGTTACTCGATTTTGTATTGTATTCTGCTGACAGCCTCTGTGCTGCCAACATGGATGCCCTTACAGGTTTTTCGGAATTATTTTATGAAAAAGGAGGTGATTTCTTTGAGGTACATTTATATTGGCGCTTTTATAGAAAGTGATACCTTGCCGTTTATAATCTCTTTCTGATGAATTGTTTATTTTTCTTGTCAGGTTTCACCTCCTATTGCCTCAATTCTGATTCTCTATGCTACTGCCTTGTACTTCGTATCTAATAATATTCAAGTTAAGCAAGCCGGAGATAATTTTGAATTATCTTCTGAGGGTACTACAAATACAACTTTGCTTGACAATGTAGAAAATCTTCAGAAGTTGACTGATTCACTGGGCAGTTTAGCAAGATATTTTCACGTCGCTAGCGACAGGACTGATATTGCTTTTGGTGATCCATTAGAGGCACAGAATGAATCAACCATGCTTCTGAAGTCCAATATCCACACAGAGTGTAAATACTTGCATGGAAGTGCTTCTTTTATCTCGTATTTAGATGCTTTAGAGTTTTTATGCAAGATATTATATCAATATGCAAACACAGCCTGGAAATACTTGTCCGAGAAGAAAATGATCTGTCATTTTGTGAAGATAGACCATGTTTTGAATGCATTACATCTGTTCTGTGATTCGATGATCCTTGCTTTCAGGTGAGCCTGTATCATAGACCGTTGTTTGCTGCAACTACTGAATTCTGAAATTCTTTAAACAAGTGCCAGAACAAGACTTACGAGTTTCAATGTCTGTTTCCCTAATTGTATAGAAGCATCAAGACATCTGAAAAGGATAAAGAGAGGCTACAGGAAAGACGTGGAACATTACTTGAAGTGGCCATTTCAGCATTCAGAATCTCTTTTCTCACCACTGGAAACTATCAGGTTTAACCTTGTATAATCGGTCTTGTACTTTGGTTATTGTGGTATTACAAAGAAGATTGTTTTTAACTTTGTTTTGAGCAAAACTGCTGTGACTTATTTTTTTTCTGGCTAATTTATTCTGTTTTCGTAGTTCAGAAGAGTCTGTCCTCCATTAATTACGCCATATCAAGTGAATGGATTAAACCTCAGGAGCTGAGATTTCTTATTTCAGCACTCAATAATATTGGGGCTTCGTTGTACAATATTGGGCATTTCAAACAGGTATATATGTTGTTAGTGTTGATCAACTTTGTTGAACCTTGGATCCCTATTTTTCTGTGTTCCTTAGATTTCTGTTTGACATTATTGTTGACACTGTTGCAGTATTGTCATGAAATTTTCTCTTTATTTATATGCAACTTTAAGGCACCTAATATATTTGGTCAGGATTTCTAAGTAGCAAGAGACAAGGTAAACATGCCTTGAAACTAGCTCCATGTCAGCTACATCGAGTAGTGCTTAATTACCAGATAGGGTACGGTGGCGAATGGCGATGCATTAATAATGGCTAGGTAAATGACTATTTAAAACGTTGTGATCTTATTCTGAGAAAATGCTGGATATACTGTTAACATATTTTTCAATATTTCTGAGTTCTTCCTATGTTGTATGCAATGATCTTATTCCAGATTTGGCTTGTGTTAGTTTATTGTTGTCAATCGATTGGAGGGAATGATTCAACTGAACGGTGGTATGCAATGATCTTCTACCAGATTTGGCTATTGTTGGATTGTATAATTTGAGTGACAAATTAAGTAAAACTCTTATCTTTGCAAATTCTGCCTTTTTTGCCTCTAATTTTGTGTTCTTTTGTAGCCAATGGGCAACAAGATAAAACTCATACATAATCATGTGGTTGTAAGAAGATGGTTTTGGTTTTTCTTCTACTTCTTTTAGTTGATTGTGATAGAAATGACCTGTTTTGCATTTGTGAAATCTGGCCTGCTTAATCATTTGAGCTCTCTATCTGCAAAATTTTGCATGTTTTATGTTTTAGGTGGCAGTAATGTTATCTAATTGCCATTGTCATTTCATTCAGGTACCAATAGTATTGCAGTTGTGTTGTCAAGCAATATGGGCAAATGTCAATCTAGTCTGCAGAAGATACTCGGACAAGCTGCGGGGGTTTAATGTTGATTGTATATCTAAGGATTCGGTAAAGGATGTCATTAATGATGCATTCACAAGGATTGCAACAATAGTTGATACTCTACACAGATGTGGTGCCACCGACACGAATGAAACTGTTGTAAAAAGCTTATTTCAACTGTCAGCCACTGAAGGCATATTTGAAAATCTAAATGGCTCTTTGGTCTTGGTTAAACAATGGGTTAAGGTACTAATCTAAAAATAATGAAATTTATTTGATGTACATGGAAGGTCTTTATTCTACCTAATCTTTCTTGAAACTGCAGATAATGTGTAAAGATTTTGAAGGTGTTGACATGGTAGATAATGCTGAAGTTCTCTACTCCTCACTATTGAGATACTGTCCAAAATGCCCAAAGAAGATTGCAGGCAAGATTCTTGAGCAGGTTCGATCTCTTCTCATCAAATTTCATGGCAGTTACTATCAATTACTCCTTTTTTTCATAGATATAATGTTGTATGAAATTGTCTTAATTTTTGCAGGAGCTTCTTGCATATGACATGATGGAAGTTCGAAACCCAGTTCTTTGTAAACAGATGAAACTAAAAGTTGTGGATATTCTCTTAAATGTTATGTATGTGTCAAGAGATTGTTATTTGGGAAGATCAAGGGTACTTGTTAGAAAGGCGAAAGTACTTCGAGCTTGCGGAATAGAGAGCATAAATGGCTCTCTGAAATGTCTCTCTGAAGCCATTTGTTTACTTGTAAGCTTGTAATTTGTTTACCTTCAAGATGTTGCTTATCTTCCTTTTTCTTCTATGTGGCATAACCTTGGTAACAAAGTTAGATAGTTGACATATAGTTCTGATGTAACAGAAAGACATATCATTAGATTCTTCTGGAGGTAATGCTACTGTACATCATCAGTTGGCCATCGCATACTGCTTGCATGCACAATGTGCCCAGGAAGCCAATCTCGACTGTAAGGTAGCATGTGAAGGGCTATTATATATGAGGTTAAGAAGATATTTTGATCCTTAGCTGTTGTGTAGGAATAAGAAAACTTTCAGATTTGGGCATTCTTTCAATATTTCTGAAATTTTTGGTTGTGAAACAGGTTATCCTGCAAGATGTTCAAGCCGCATTAAATTTGTGGCTAAGCATTGACATCCAGGATTTTTGTTGTATAGATGGAAATTTTGAAATGACAGCTGAAAATATGACACCGTTATTGTGTTCCATAGCTGATTTGTTAGCCATGAAGGTGAGACTTGCAGACCACGCAACTGGTAAACTCTGTCTATGTAGTATACACGGTAGTGTAGTGCCTATGCGATGTAATATACTTACTTTGCGTGCATCACCCAGGGATGCTTGGAGTTTCAGTTTGACATCTGCAAGCTACTGATCATGATATGGAATCGCGCGGATATTGCTCTTGAAAGATTTTTTGCCTTGCTATGGAATGATAGGCGTCTTAATCATTCGTTTTGTACCATTCCAATGGATGGACAGTTCATTTTGAATATGTCAAAACACTTCGGTGTTAATGCTAGCTCTGTTGATTATTGGATTAGTTGTGTAAAAGGTAATCAGGCTTCACTATGTATGTTTCATCAGAAGGTGTCACTGACTGATTCAGTTTTTCCTGAATTAAGTGATCATGGTTTTCAAACGTCATTTGCTCATAAAGTCAGTGCTGATGAAGTTAAAAGGGTTGCATCTTCTCTTGTTTCTGCTGTAAGTTCTGTTTGAAAAATCAAAGGAAAATTCGTAGCCCTTGATCTCAACAATGTCAGAATTTTCACATTTTAATCCTCCTGTTTTGGATGTTGTAGGTTCCTTTGTCAAGTCAATCAACTTTCCTTGCTGGATATCTGTATTATGATTTGGCTGAAAGGCTTCTGTTAAAGGGAAGATATTTTGAGGTAAGATACTATTACACTCCAAATGATATTACTCATGCAGCTAGGAATAAACTTCCCTTTGGATGAATTGCATTTTAAGCGTTCCATCAATTATGACTACAGATCACTGTCAGAAGTTAGCCATTAAAACAAATATCTTTTTCGTGAAACGAAAGAACCAACTACGACTTGCATGTAAAATGCTAGTATCAATTGATTCTGGTATTCCTGCCAAGCTGATTCTTTGCTCCAAACTATTATCCAAACCAAGCTGCACACCGTAATTATTGTTTTTGGAATATCAAGTTATACTTTGCAGAATAGTTATGGTTGTTCATTATTAATTATGGTTATTATGGAATATTTTTATTGTTTAGGCTCTTTGCCTTTCAAGAGAGGCTCTTCAGTTGCGAAAGAGACTTCTAAAAAGGAAGTTCATCTACTACTTTAGGCGGCAGCAGCAGCAGCAGCAACCACAACAGCCTGTAAGTGCTGAAAAAGAAAATCAGACAACACCAGACCTTGTTCACCTTGAAGCGATGGAATCAGTTGCAACTGAAACTTGGCCAGATCATTGTAGGTCCGGAAACATAGAGGACTCCTTCCTTACTCCATGGGCTGTTCTTAGATGCTACCTTGAAAGCATTTTGCAGGTTTATATTTGTATTTTCTTGAATAAAATAAGTACAAGTCGTTGATAATTCATTATGCCTGATATCTTAATACTTAGGTGGGGATTATTCATGAATCAACTGGTGATGCTGCTGAAGCTGAAATACTTTTCCGGACAGGAAAAGAGTTGTCCCATCAGCAAAGTCTACCTACTTTTGGGATTGCTTTTTCATCATTATTAGGTAAATTCTCTAAATGCGTATTCCTACCTTTCTCTCATTTAGTCAATTTTGCATTTCTTTTTGTCCTATATGTATTAGCACTAAACTAATCTTGATGCTGTCTCAGGTCAATTGTACCGTAAGAAACACTTATGGGAGTTAGCAGAAAGTGAGCTCAGTAATGCTAAAAAGCTTCTAGCAGAATATGATACGATTATTTCCTGCAAGAACTGTAAGCTGACCCTTGAGGTTGCAATTCATATCCAAACTGGAGATTTATCTAGAAACCTCTTTGAGAAAGGAATTAAATCTGTCAGTGGCCTATCAAATGCTATAAGCATGTATAGATCAGCTCTAGAGAAAATTAGTAATGCTGAATTACAACGCCCTTGTAACTTCTGGGATACATCTGAACTCAACACTCTCTTGGTTAACACAGATCATGCTGTAGAAGCCAAAGGCGGAGCTCGACAATGTGGTACAGCACCCTCATTCATTAAGGAAGTAAGGTCATGTATATGCAGCATCTGTCTTTCTTTACACCAGCGTTCCAGTGTCGACCGTCCTAGATGTTTGCAGGCAGAGTATAACAAACAATCCTTCTCGAATCCTGGAGCTGGAGAGTCGCTTGTGAATAGTAAAGCCAAAAAAATGTCAAGAAATGCATCAAAGGGTATATTGAAGGTGGAAAAAGCAGTGGCTGAAGCAAAAACAATAAGAACTCGTTCTCGTAAACTGCTTGAACACAAAAAACATGAAAATGTTGCAGGTGAAGTGGATTGTAATTATGACACAACTGTGAGTCATGACCTCTGTGCTGATTCTCTTAGTGCTAAATGTTTAGAGAAGAAACTAAACACAAGCCGCCTAGAGGATGAATGCAATAGAGATGATGAATGTGACAAAGTAGGATGTTGGAGCTGTTTTCTTATTAAAGCACTAAATGCCGGGCCTTTGGAAACCATTTTGTTTCTGAAATGGGAATGCCATCGGAGGCGTATTCTTCTGAAACTGCTATTAAAAATAGGTATTTATCTTTCATCTAGAAATTCCCATTAGAATTATATTGTCATAATGATTTAGTTCACTCTGCTGCTGCCAAATATCTGAAAGGCTTCTGCTTATCCATTCAGATACTTAAATTGTTTATTTCTTGTATAGCAAGATCCTTGGGGGCTCATGGTGGAAAGCATGGTGCACATGAAGTACATGATGTATATTGGCAATCTATTTCTCTGTTGTTCTACAGATCCATTTCTTGCAACTACTCTGAACTTATGGGGCCTCGCTTAATTGAGCTAATTGCGGGCGAGAATTTAGGCGATACTCTTTCTATTGAGCATGCAGAGATACTGTATAACATGAGCCTCTTTTCTCTAAAGGGATGCCTTTCAGAGCAACCTAGGTGATTATGTTTCTTTTGTTGTTACTGAATGTGCTCTGGCTTGTTTTGACTGTAAAAGTATCACTTTCTAACAATAGCACCTACTTATGTTAATATACTTATTCAATTCACATTTTCCATGCACAGGGGCACATGCTGCTGCCTTTCTAATATACAAATGTCTGATGTTGTTCCTTGGTTGTTGAGAGCATTCATAATTTCCCAACAGTTCCCCTCACTTCTTCAGAAGGTCTTGAACGCATTCTACACCTTTTATTCCGTGCTTAGACATTGGTAACTGGTTGCATTGATGCTGACAGATACTCTTAGCTTTTTGAAATAATTGAATGAGGCAGCAAGTTTTCAGCCTCCTCTAGTATTTTTTTTTTTTTTTATCAGTTATATGGAGTTAAGAGTGTGAGTTAAGGTCCAAATTGTCCTCGTGCAGGTTTGCAGGCTTCTTGCTTCCATATATTTGCTTTCAACATTGGATTACTCTACTTCTTTACCCTTGTATTCTGAGAAATCCCTCTCTTTGAATCATTGGGCTGCGTACTTCCATCAAGCGTCTCTCGGTACTTTTCTGCATCACCATTACTTTTCTAGTTCCAGAGGGGTCTTCAACAATAAAGCTACTGAGGTTTGTTTCTGTGTCGCCACTTCAGCCCATTTGTTTGAAATGTATTATTGTTTATAATTGTGAAATTACGGTAGTTGTCTAGTGGGTACTGGTTTTTGTTCATTCAATTTCGTACTCAAAATAGTGCACTAATTTAATTTGCCTTTCATATTGGTTATTGTTATCTGTATTTTTTTTTACCTTCTCTCTCTTTGTTGGCATGTTTTTCTATTCCCCCTTTTTTTTTTTTTTTCAATTTTACATTTTTCTCTCTTTTTTCATATTTGTTAATGTTATCTGAAAATGTTTTTTGACTGACTGCTCAATCATCAATTTGGTATCTTAGATGTAGTTTTTAGTCCTTTGGTCACCAGAGTGCTGTAAAATTAGCTTCTTTTCTCTCTCTCTCTCTCTCTCTCTCTCTCTCTCTAGCCTGCGCTTGAAATTCCCTAATTTTATGTTTTTTTTTGCCCCTCGTTTTATCATTTCCTCTTCTATGTTTCAGGACTGCCCTCGTAATATCATGGCTGACACAGACAGCAGAACTTTCAAGTTTGTGAGGTTAATTTCCTATCTTACCTAGTAGCAAATTTAGTGCTCGAATATTTTTGATTTAGCATAATTGCAGTGCTATCTTTCCAATGCAGATGTTCAGTAGAGAAACTCGAACATCTCGAAGAGCATATAACTGACTTTTTTAGGAGCCTCCCGAAAGTTCCTATCATTTGCATCAGCATGCTTGGAGATGATTATGTTAATCTCCTAGGAGAAACTCTCCTTCTCCCTTCGTTCTTTCCGGCTTGGCTTTTGCTGTCAAGATTGGATTCAACTAGCCAACCAATCAATATGCTTCTGCCTGTAGACACAATTTCAGTAGGTAAACCGACTTCTTGCGAAGCAAATATATGGTCAGTGAAAAAAAAATACTATGTAGTTTCAGCATTCTATTTCTTACTATAGTGTCCTCTTGTCAGAGCTGCAAATTGAAGATGCTATTTCTGGCAAAGAATTCATCAATACAAGCATGGTCTCTGTTAAGAGCTGGAAGTGCCCTTGGAGTTATACTGTTCTGGATTATGTAGCCCCCTCTTTTAAACAGCTATTGGAAGAGAACTTTGTATCTCTATCTAGCACAGCTCTTTCTCCAACTGATGGACAATTGGACCTCGTCAAGTGGTGGTCACAGAGAACCAAGCTCAATAATTGTCTAGATAAGTTGTTGAAGTGAGTGCTTCTGGATTTTAGTAGTTGCTGTAGAAATTTCCTCATGTTATTCCATTTGTCTTTTTTTGGTTTTATTTGGTTTAAGAACATTGTGAGAAAGCATGTAGATGAACTAAACAATTAAGACGTGAGGTTTTATCGGTGTAGGTTTTGTTGGTGCTGTATGTTCTAATCTTGAGTTACTCTTCATTTCAATTGCAAAGTTAACAACATTTGTTGTGTTATTGAGATGATAGAATTTGTTTTTTGTACTACTTGAATTCAATTATCTTTTCCTCATGCAGAATCATGGAGGAATCATGGTTGGGACCTTGGGGTTGCTTGTTTTTGGGTGACCATTCAGCTCATCAACAGATGGACATGATGGTATTCAAGTTAATCGATTATCTAAAATCTCAATTCGAGTTTGAAGTTAATCATAGTCTTGTGAAAGCTATCCTATGTGGTGCCAAGTCAGTAGCAGATGCGGAAGCATGCATTTCTCAACTTGTATTATATAAAGGCTACTTTGGTAGGGGAGCATGTTGTGGGGAGGAAAGACTTAGGGCTTTCTCTGCAGCTTGCCAGATAGAAGCCGATTTGTTAGACTCAATACTTAAGTTACTCAAAGAAGCAATCAACGGGCAGGTAGTACCAATAGATAGAGAACCAGTGATTCTTGTACTGGATACTGATGTGCAGGTGAGCCATTCAAAGTTCTTATCTTCCGAAGGCATTATTTGTCTGTTGTAAAATTTTCTTTACATGTGACTTATTTTGCTTTCCTTCCTGGTGTTTCTTTTTTTTTCCTGATTGTTTGTTCTTGAGAAAAAGCATAAAACCCTAAAATTGCTGACAAACAGTGAAGTTTCATAAGTGTTATATATAGGAATAATAAGATTTTTCCTCTAGTGGAATTGACTGAGCATTTTACTACAATAAGTTTGCATAGAACAGTTCATGATAATGTGGCCTTTCTACGTTTCTGAACATAATTAGAAAATTGTTCTGTCTTAGACCTACTCCGCTCTTTACCATCTCTTACAACAGACAGAAAACTTTCACACTCAGGAACCTACTCTTGTACATTACAAGTCTCATCTTTTATTGCTATATGGAAAGCTAATTGTGTTGTGACTTGCTGCAGATGCTCCCCTGGGAGAATTTACCATTGCTAAGGGGTCAAGAGATCTATCGCATGCCATCAGTAGGAAGTATTCTTTTGGGATTCAATAGAAACCAGCACCTTCATAAAGAGAGGGATGCAATGGGTGCTTACTTTCCTGTTGTTGACCCTTTCAATGCTTACTACTTGTTGAACCCTAGTGGGGATCTCAGCAGCACACAAGTGGAATTTGAGAAGCTGTTCAAAGATCACAACTGGGAGGTAAATTTACTCTTATTTTGTGCAAATAACATAATAATAATTGTACATGTGATAAGAAAATTGTTTATGACTGGCAGGTTCTTTTTTTACTTGCCACCCTCCCACGTAAATCTGTGGTTAATAAGTTGTTATGTAATCTTTGCATTAGTTGATTAGTCATGTTGCTGTTTGCTTCCAAAATGAAGCCTAAATTGTAGCATTATAGTGGGTTTGTAATAGAAGTATTGTCTTTCTCTTTGGAAATTTTGTCATGCAAAGTTTATGCAGGGGAAAGCTGGAAATGCTCCAACAACTGAAGAGTTGATTTTGGCTTTGCGGAATCATGACCTTTTCCTTTACTTCGGTCATGGAAGTGGTATGTCATTGGAGATACAAACTCTCTGTTTTCCATTATTTCAGATATTGGTGTTATTTTTGCTAAGATATACAACTAATCTGAAATTTTTGATTCATTAAATATGATGCAGGAATTCAATACATTCCAGGAAAAGAAATTGAAAAATTGGACCAATGTGCAGCTACTCTCCTTATGGGTTGTAGTAGCGGAACACTCTTCTGCAAAGGGTGCTATGCTCCTCAAGGTGTCCCTTTGTCCTATTTATTTGCTGGATCTCCTGCTATCGTCGCAAACTTATGGGATGTTTCCGATAAAGATATTGACCGATTTGGTAAAGCCATCCTTAATTCATGGCTGAATGACGAAGCAGTAGCTGTTAGCGACTGTTCGAGGTGCTCTGAATTAGTGAAAGAATTCGGATGCATGAAGATTGGAGAAGATAACGATAATGCTAGAAAGACAAGAAGGAAAGGGTATAGAGGGAAGAAGTCTCAGCAATCACGTGAGAGCAATAAATGCCACACTTGTGGGAGAAAGAGGATAGCTTCATATATGAGCCGGGCACGAGAGGCTTGCAAGCTCCCATTGTTAATTGGGGCATCTCCTGTTTGTTATGGGGTGCCGACTTTCGTGAGGAAAAAATCAGAATGATTAGCTGCTTTACGGGTAGATTTTCTTTTTGTTCCTGCATTTCTCCTAGACTTTCCCTGCTGGTTCAGTTGCTCATTCATGATGAAGCAATACAGATATACCGATTTACACCATTCTTATGACATCCAATTCGTACTCAGGAACATTGCTCAAATGCTTGTATTAAGTGATATATAAGAAAGATATTGGGATTCTGATGTACAAGCTCTTGCAAGTTCCTGAATTGGACTTTACATTTTGTTCTAGTTGTGCATTCGGTTGAAAAACATCAGCAATTGTATTCATCCTTGTATGCGAATTGGAAAAAAAAAAATAAGTTAATATATTCGAAATGGTTATAGTTTGGAGTCCTGTGATTAGCTTTTGTATTTATGTTTGCCCAGGAATGCAGATTGTGGACTCGTTTACTTTAAGCTATCTAGCAAGTCTTATATTCTCTCTCTCTATCTCTCTCTCTCTCTCTCTCTCTGGATGTGGGAATTTGCTCACTGAATTTGCCGTACCTTTTCTGTGTTTCTTTGTAACTCCTTTATATCTGCAGAATTTGTGGAAGACGGCAATTTCCTTCTGCTGGAATCATTTTTTCTTATTTATGTCAAGCTATCTGCTTTCGAGTTATTACACCTTCCCTCTGAATTGCATCATCGGCATTCAATAATCTTCTATTAGTTAGATGTCTTGCATGCTGGAAGCTCTAGCTGTCTTCGATAACGTGTTGATTATATTATGTTAAAAGTGTTCTCATGGCTGTGGTCGTTAACCATACAGCTGATTATTAGCCAAGTTATGCATGACCTGTTCATCGTAACAGGCATAGTTAAAATTTGTCAATTTTTATTCTGTTATTGGAACCCACGTATAAGGTACGATTTGTTCGTCAGCTGCCTATTAGACCTGTAATTCTTGTGTGGACTGGGTAAATGAGGCCAAGTCACTAATGCTAGTTCATTTCCATAGTAAAAGTCAATAAAACTGGTTTCAAACAATCCCCAAGATCATGTTAAGGACTGACGATAAACTATAAGAAAAAAAATTGAAATGATTGGTGAGTTAAGCTTCGACATGGCCTAGTATATACTTCTAATTGCTTAATATTTCAATTTCGAAGTCTCGTTCTATTCAAAAGAAATTGACTTTCTGTTATCGACTCTATTCAAAAGAAATTGGAGTTTCTGTTATTGACGGCATGATCTATAGCGCATGAAGTCCGTTCCTCCATCTGCGCCCCTAATACGACACTAAGACCATTGTAATGTGATTTACAGAAGAACATGTAATTCATGCTAGGTACCGTCGAATGAACTCGCCAATTTCAGTTTCGGAGAATTCTTAACCACTTCCATACTGTTTAAGTAGATATAGAAGCAGCAATATCGAATGCAGGGATATCAAGGCACAGCAGGCCAAGAGATAATTCAAAAGCTGAGAACAAAAGGACCAAAAATACATGCCTGCATCCATCAGGCTCAGGTTTTGCGGTTCCTGACCTGCCATGAAATTGACGCACTCCACAAACAGAAGGATTTGATCAGCCACAAAAGTCGTAGCATTTTTTTAAACCTAACATAGCAGCACATTTAGCAGGAAAACCAAGACTGTCAGATGCAAATCGCCAATACAGCACTCACTTCGCGCCTCCAACAGTTTTTAAGTGCTAGTTAATCTGAATAATTTTCTGAGAAAAACACAGATCTCAAGTATCAAGATCTAACATGACACTAAAGAGCAGTGTAGTGCAGTGCAATAAAAAGTCCACACAACAAAAAGGAGCAGCAACATGTGTGAAATTTTCTTTTGGCAACTATGAAACAAAAGATGCATTGATATAAACCAATGAGCTCACAGATAAAATAAGACCTTTTAATTCCATTCTTTACCCAATGACCACAAATCAGTAAATCAATGGAGAAGCTTATGAATATTTTTCAGTCATCAGCTATTATTAATCAGCTTGTATTCCTCCCCCTACTAGCAAACAAGACCAAACCCCTGAAACTCAGCCTACATGCATGACCAACCTTCCCCTGCTCCTGCGACGCCGTCTCCTCCGCCTCTCCGAGCTCACAACACCCATACCTCCCCCTCGTGCCATAACCGGATCAACCTCGTCATCATCATCCGATGGATAAGCAGCATTTAGATCACCACTGCCACCACTTCCATTAATGGGAGCATAACTGTTATCCTCGTCTCTACTTTCAATAGCACTATTATTATTCTCCCTATGAAGCCTCATGAGTCTCGCACTCTCCCTAAATAAAAAGTACAGGATGCTCCTGCTAATACCCCGACCCCCTCCTCGAAAGTCCCCGTTGGCATCGCCAATCTCCTCATCACTCTCACCATCGCTGTCACCCATTTCAATTACATAATCCCCAAATACCACAGATCTCGGCATCGTTGACCTAATTGTACTGATCACATCCTGCCTCTCCCTTTCATGTTCCAGCGTCCTCCACTTCTGCTCAAGTACTGGATCCACCTCTCTTGGCTTCGCAGAAGGGTGCTCGGACCTCACATGCCTTTTAAGTTCCTTATAAGTCCCCATATACGAGCAGCCATCTTGCATGCAAGTCCTCTTTTTAGTATTAAGATATTCTCGAGCTCGCTCCACCACCGTCCAGCCTTTCACCTGGCCACGGCATAAAGGGCATGAAAGCTCCATTACTTCGGACTTCTCACTCGGGGGCCAGGAAAGACTACTATTGGCGTGTGAGTCCTCGTTGAGGGATGTCTCTTTAGTGTAGGCCTTCTCAAACTGGTCGAGACAGTTGGAGTGGCGGTAACTGGTCCCACACATATACGGGCGGCAGCCCTTGTTGTGGGATGAACAAAGTAGGAGGACAGCATTGTGTGGGTACTCCATACACACCGAGCAGGTGGCATCTTCCCAGTCCTTTTTCTCCAAAGAGGCTAATGGTGTTTTCTTTCGGCTGGCTTGTTTCTCGGCTTTCCTGCTATAGGAAGGAATGGGATAGGGAGTCGGCCTGAGCTGGCGAGTTGACAGCCTCCGGCCCCGTGCACTTCTCGCCATTTTCTCGGAGTATCTGCCAATAATAATTGCAAGGCCTAAGCGATTTAATTTTGCAGACAGCCAAAGCAAGGTATATTACAAATGATCAGAAAAGACACATCCTACAGCTAGAAGAGCCAATGTGATTAAAATTATACGAGGGAGCCAATGAGAAGCATCCATACTCTCTTGGGAGACGGTGGAATTCAAATAGAGTAGAAGTCATTCAAGCTGATAGAAACAAAACCTAAGAATATCTGCATAACATATAACATATGGGCTGACCCAAAAATTGAAAGGCATGTAAATACTGTCGAAATTGGCCTCTACAGTAATATAACCTGGGCATCTCTCATTTAAACACCAAATATTCACCACATAGAAAGTAGAATTTAAGTAAAGATAGGAGGTAGTACAATGGAAAAAGGGTATCCTGTTTTAACCTATAGTTTACTCACAGAAATTATTTAATCATGTTACGGTGCATAATCTCTAGGCATCTCTTAGCATTTGTCACTAAAAGTCGCATAAACTTATGTTATGAAATAGGCTAACCACAATTTAACATATACTAATGCCATAAAATGGAATAAGGTGCAAAAATGAAACTCATAAAATCTATGTTCAAGTTGTGGATGGCAATAAGAAACCCTGAAAAGAGGATTAACCATGGCTTTTGGTGTTTCTCTGTAGCATTTCTACAACATCGAACTAATCAACTGGCCAAAAATAACTGAAAATAAAAGTTGAGTAATACAACAGTGAAAAACAAGGGACAATTTGAATATGATGATAGCTTTGAAAGTTTAGAACAAGAATTCATGGTTGGCAAGGTAGCCAGGTGGATGCAGAGGTAACAGGACCCCCGAATGCAAGGCAATGATTAGTGCAGTAATAAGAAGCTTCTGAGAAGTATAGAATTCAGTGCTAGAAAACCATCGACGAACATGCAGAGTAAGTTTACTAACAAACAGAAACATAACATGCAGGTCATCAAACCATAAGTATAAAGCTCTATAGAGCACTTCTAATAAATGATATGCTAAATTTGCTCCTCTCTCGTCCTATACCCCTCACTAATCTTCAAATTTCCTACAATTCCTTTACACTTTGCTCTTCATCTCTCACTACTCATCCATTGATCAACCAGCTCTGAGATCTCTAGCAATATCCAGCATGCAAGGATGCAAAGCCCAGAGGAACACGAGGCAGAGAAATAGGAAAAAAACCAACTTTACCTCCAGAGATAGTAGAAGAGACGTATCAAATACACTTTTCACTAAGAAAAGCACAAATGAACACCAGATAGATGCAGAACAAGATGGTGTTCTCCCAGAATAAAACAACCCACAGATTGAACTAAAATAAAATCAAAATCAAATAAAAAGCATCATAATCAAAGAACAACGAAAGAAAAGGGGAACCCTACAATCACCGGCGATCTCAGCATCTCAACATCGACTAGTGAGATCTCTCACGTCTCCAAAAAGGGCACGGCGCAAAAAGAAAAAGTAGGGTTTTGAAAAAGAGAAAAAAAAAAAAAAAAAAAAACAAAAAGGCTTGGTTTCGACGCCACCGGTGGTCCCAGCTTCCCCAATACAAGCACGAAGCATCCGCGATTCCCACAAAAGAGATAATCGTAGGGTTCGGAGCGAGAGGAGTACCTCGAAATGGGGAGCGAAGCGAGGAGAGAGAGAGAGAGAGTGAGGGGGAGGGCCGCGCCTAGGGTTTCGCGGGAGAGGAGGGAGACGATCGATCGATCGATCGATCGATGGAGCTAGAGCGCTCGCTCCTCCGTAGGAGTCGCGAGATACGGAGGGAGGAGGAGAATGGGGGAGGAGAGAGAGAGAGAGAGAGAGAGAGAGGGGGAGTGGCGATGAATAGAGAAATGGATTTGGATTCTCGAAACAGCGGCGAGAGAGAGAGAGAGAGAGAGAGAGAGGGGTCGTGGCTACGCTTGGGTTCGCAGTAATCGGCGAGTGGAATCTCGCGCCCGAGAGAGAGAGAGAGAGAGAGAGAGAGAGAGAGAGAGTTCGAGAAATGGGTTGGTGCTTTTGGGAGAATTTCTTTTTGCCCCCCCCTTTTTTTTTTTTCTGAGGAAATAGAAATTAAACTACTTTTTCATTTTATAATGGATAAAATGATACAATAGTTTATAGGATTAAGGCTTTATTTGGGATTACGGTAAAATTATATTACGTACGGTAAAAAAGTATATTAGAAAAATACCTTATTTATTTTCTTACGTAATATCGCATTCTGCATATCACGGTGAGTCGGTTATGATATATTTTATACGATTTCACGGGAGAACGCAGAAGCATATCTCTATATACTTTTACAGCAACTCTATTTTATCTAATAGCGTCAGATCGATCTCAATGCTAAACTAAATCTTAAAAAAAGAGGCAATTATTTATATACCTCTAAAAAGTTTTTCACTTTCTGATTTACCGTTTTTAGAAAGCTAATATTATAAATATCTTTTTTACGTTTCAAGTTATTTGAAATATACTACTAGAGTTAAATTCTGTTAGTGAACGATTAGCAATAGCCGTTGTTTCTGTAAAATTACTATTTTGCCCTTTCTAATATACCGTTCTACCATCACCAATTTTTCTTATTTGCTCTTAAGTTAGGAGTAAAAGAAGTATTTTGATTTTTTGTCTTTTCAAATATACCTCTCTATAATTACCAATTTTTTTTATTTGCTTCTAAGTTAAGAGTAAAAAAGGTATTTTGATTTTTTTTTTTTAACTCTGGCAGACATTTTACTCACGTTTAATCCGAAATAACTTAATAGATAGTAACTATAGGAGTATTTTTAAATAACGGAGAAACATGTGAAAGATATATTGGAAACAAAAAATAAGTAGGGGCAAATTAAATATTTTCAAAATTTTGAAGGGTATATAAGTAATTATGCCTATTAAAAAATATCTTAAGAAAGATATATGAAAATACTTCCGATAAATTATATTCACAAAACTTTAAACAAATTTTTAATTAAAAAAATTGATAAGATTAGTAAAGNGTAGGGGCAAATTAAATATTTTCAAAATTTTGAAGGGTATATAAGTAATTATGCCTATTAAAAAATATCTTAAGAAAGATATATGAAAATACTTCTATAGTTATATTCTCATAAGATTTACATCAAGTTTAGAAATGCACATAAAGGATTGCTAAAAAAATATTTGGTTCCGCGGAGAGTAGAGTGAGAGAACAAGATAGTGTGTTTACTTAAAAAAAAACTGAAAAGAAAAGAAAAGAAAAAAAAAAAACAGTTTGGAGGAAATTTATTTATTTTTATATCTCTCCAAATAATATAATTGTAATTGTAACTAATTTGCTCATGGTTTCAATTGTAATACTTGAATTTAAATGTATCAAACAAAATCCTTATTTGGATTTATATTCGATTACTACTACAGTTTAGCCATAATTACATACAAATCAAACAACTCTATCAGCCGTTTGGCTGAATGTAATCGTAAATATAAGGTACCTGTAAGTATTTTATTTTTAACTACATGTATTTTATTTGGGTAAACATATTACAAGTTTTATTTTTTATTGGCTTAATTAACCTGTATATATATGTATAGAACTAGGTTGGAATACTATTAATAGCACCAAATTATTGATGCTATTAGGTTTTCGACCTTTGGATTAAGGATTGTGCGGTTAGAATGATAGTAGTCTCCTAGGGTTGAGTGGGTGATTGGTTGAATAGTATAATCTAACGGATGGAAATGATCAAAAGAATAGATCTAATGACAGAAAACTTGGTAGTACCAAGTGTTTGGTATTATTAATAGCATTATAGCTGGACTCTCTCTCTCTCTCTCTCTATATATATATATAGTTCGGCTATGGTGCTTGTGAAAGCACGAAGTATTTGGTGCTTATAAATTTTTTTACCGTTAGATCTACGTTTTTTATTATTTTCAACTGTTAGATTATACTATTCAACCAACCACCCACTCAAACCTAGGGGGCTCACATCATCTTAACCGCATATCTCTTAATCTAATGGCCAAAAATCTATAAGCACAAATAACTTAGTACTTTTAAAAACTTAGGAGATATATATATATATATATATATATATAATTGAGCACGGCTAGAATACTTGTAAAAGTATCATGGGGGTGATACTTGTGTGTTTTTAGCCCTTGGATGGAGAGATGTGAGGTTGAGATGATGGTGGTAGGTGGTGGTAAGTGGTGGTAGGTGGAATAGTGTTTGATCCAAGGGCTATTTGTATTCAAAAAATAGATCCAATGGCTAAAAACGTGATAGCAATATGGGGATGATACTTGTAAAAGTATCCTAGATCAACTCTCTCTCTCTCTCTCTCTCTCTATATATATATATATAGGGTCCGGCTACTATCCTATTAATAGGATTGGGACCCTTGTCCTATCAAGTCGATTTGAATGATCGGAATTTCAAATTGATAATTGGCACCGTTGAAGTTGATCTACACAATTAGAAATATTTAGAAACCAAATTTTGTATTATTTAAAAATCATTATCAAGTCCATCTTAAGAGTTGAAAAATGAACGGTCATAAATGAATAACCTTCTTAAAATAAGGTTAGACTTTCTCAGTTCGTAATCAGAGTTATCAAACATTATCTAAATAGTATAAAGAATTTTCTATCAAAAATTCAAGCAATTTGGATTGCTCTACACCGTTAAACAAGCAAGCGGCTTCATATGACCGTAAAAAATTGTCGATTTACGACATCTTTGATTACCATATAAACCTATACAAAATTTTGAATTTAAATTTTTAATATTTCAAAATACTCAGACAAACTTCAACGCTGCCGATCATCGATTCGGAATCATGATCATCAAGAACAAATTAGATTATGGACAAGTGCTTTCCTATTCTATTAATGGATCAGTAGCAATTAGCTATATATATATAATAATAATAATAATAATAATAATATAATAATAATATGGCATTTACATTATTTAATCACAAAATTATGATAGGCTACATGTATCGGAAGCACGGAGCCTTCCGTCGCTTCAGCCGTTTCGAGTTTGCGCAAACATTTGACAGATTGTCGAATCGGCGCGCCAGTTAATACTTGATCTCAGTTTTGGAGTACTAGAAAACATTATTATAGAATGGTTTTTAGTTAAATTATTTTCGATACCATTTGCTACCTGTGAGACGAATGAGCCAAAATCAACGGCTGAAAATAAAATCTTTACAAAATCCGATTAATAATATGACATTAAAATTTATAATCAAAGATATTGATGTTGTTTTATATAGTATAAAGAATTTTCTATCAAAATTGTCCATGATTTGGATATTTCTACACGTGTTAAACTTCAACGGTCTCATACGGCCATTGAGAATTTGTTGATTTTGAGCCCATTCGATCATCTAGGCACAAATAGTATCTGAAAAATAATAAAATTTATTTTTAGGTACTCAAATACGTCTAGATTCAAGTTATAACGGAGTCGATCGGACGATTCGGAAAGTCGCAACATCAAAACGAGCTGGAAAGCAATTCATTTGCCTAGTGATCTGAATAGGCTCAAAATCAACTAATTTCAATGACCGTAGTGAGTCGTTTGCAAGTTTAACGTTGTTTTGTGGTAGAAATAATCAAAATCACTCCGTAAATTTTGATAGAAAAATTCTTTATACTCTATAAAACAAGAGCGAATATCTTTGATTATAAATGTTTAATGTATATTATTTACATTTATGTAAGATTTTTATTTCAGCCAGTTGATTTATGAGCCCCTTAGTTCACTAGGCCACAAATGATATCCATAAAATCATAAATTTAAAATAGTTTTCTAGGTACGTTCAATATCTAGATCAAGTTTAACGGAAACCGATCGACGGATTCGAAAATCAGAACATCGAAAATGAGCTGGGAAGCACGAAGGTCCGTGCTTCCGATAGGATTGTAGCCATCACATCGTATATATATATATATATATATTATATATATATATATAGTAGAGCTCCTGTGCTTTTAAAAGCACGGAGCTCTTGTGCTTGGCATTTTTTCACCGTTGGATCGGCTTCGCCTCGAGATCCGCGCCTGCACTTAAGGGGTGAACTAGATGGACAGCCAAATAACGCCGTTCCTCTCTCTCCTCTCTCTACACGTGAAGCCCCCTCTCTTTTTACCCTCTGGCAACCCACCCTCTCTCTCTCTCTCCTTTCTCTCTCTCTCTCTCTCTCTGGTTCCCCCACCAGATCCAGATCTTTTTCTTTTTTTTTTTTACTTTTTCTCCCTCCATCTCTCTTTCTCTTTCCCTTTCATCCCGGACGCCCCCTCCGCGCCGCCTTCCGGGCCGCGGCGCTACAGGATCGCTCCCGGACGCGCCCCTTCGCGTCGACGCCTTCTGGCCCGCGTGCTATAGGATCGCTCCCGGACGCGCCGCGCTCCCTCGGCCCCGTGAGCTACTCGGATCGATCCCGGGCAACGATCTGAGGATTTAGTTCTCCAACTGCGGCGGTTCCCGCACCTCCGACCCCTGACGGCGCCGTTCTCGTGAAGATCTCGAAGGTAAGCGTCTCGGTTATTATGGGAACTTCTGATTTTGTGTTTATGCATATGTCATTGTCAAACCAAAATTTGATTCTTTATTAATTGGACCTGAGCACTTGATTTTGTAAAATTTCTCCCTTTTAAGCTTATGAGAAATTGGTATTTGCATTTGGATTAGTATGCTTTGAAGTAGAGTGTTTGGTTTCTGACAAAGCTCATAATTGATCTGGGGTATTCATTGGTATTTGCATTTGGATTAGTATGCTTTGAATTAGAGTGTTTGGTTTCTGACAAAGCCCATAATTGATCTGGGGTATTCTCAAAAAATCTCATCAAAATAGGATCTTGGGGATCCATCTAAGATATGTGCATTGTTGTTGTTTAATCTTTATGCTTTATTTAAGGATCCATCTAGGATCTTGAGGATCTTGTCACAATTTATCTTTAAGAGGCAATTCTTTTATTTGTTAATTTTATCTGCTGCTTTTATGTAATATGCTCACTGATTTATTTATTTCATAGCTTTCTGGAGTAGTTCCACCTCCTTTATGCAGAAATGCCCAAATGTACTTGAATGCTATGGGTGGCGAAGTCACTACCAGGTTGAATGTAAATGCAGCAAACCAAGTACCTAGAAGAATGTAATGTCCTCGTATTTGCAGAGTTAATGAAGTCTGTACATTTACTAATATGGCTGAACATTCTTGTGCTTATTGTTTTGGATATGTATAACAATTCTAGATCACCGTTTTCTTTGCTTTCATTTTGTTATTTTGAGGTTCATTTTTTGTTCTGAATCATTGAAGCTCATCTCCTCGACTTTTGCTTGTAGATAGTCCTCGTCTGTGGACTAAGAAACAGAAACTACTCATCTGTGGGAGCACTTTCACTTTTTGTGTTCTTCATGCAAAATCTTTCTTTTCCTCCTGTATTCTTTGCTAGCTCCTTTGTTTCGTTATATCATCTCTTTTTGCTGTTTCATGCTTCCTTGTTCAGTGTTTTTGTTCGATAAAAATAGATGATATAGTCAGGTAGTTTTCAGCCCCAGTTATTTTAGGTAATTGTTAGACTACTATGGCATCTTATGTTAGTGCCAGTTTGGACATTGTGGAAGCATAAATGAATCAATGTGTGAAAGTTTGAAATTGGAAATGAACTGGACAACCTTTTGCAAGCTATCGATGGTTGGGTTAGATCTGATAGACTTAAGCTGGTTCTTCCTCCCCCAATTGGATAAATTTGATCCAATACCTACTTGCGGGGTCAAATTCACCTCTGATAGACATTTCTTGAAGAGATGCTTCATTTGTTACTCCCTTAGAAGTGCGACCTTAAAATCTTCTTTAACTGAAATTATCATCTATATAGTAAATCAGCCCCCAAAAAAGATGCAGCCCATTTCCTTGGTTGAGTTTGATTGTAATATAATTGTAATTAACATTAAGCTGAAATTAGAAAATTCTAAATCATGAAGGCTGATTGGCATGCAGGCCAACTGTTGTAGACTAGCTAACTGATCGGTCATCTTATTGCGGACAAGTTGATCAGCCAAGTATTGGGAGATGCAGTTTAATGTAAGCATACATAATTTTGAAGTACACATTATAAACACAGATATGTTTTTCTCCTACTACACATTATAAACACAAGTGTAGATATGTTTTTCTCATATCTGTGTTTATGCTTACACAGATATGTTTTGATCCATATCGAGGCTACTACACATTATAAACACATGATAAACATGCGGAAGGCGTCGGCGCGTCCGGGATTGAGTAGCGCTGCGGCTCGGAAGGCGTCGGCGCGGACCACCACCGTAGAGAAGGGAAAAGAGGAAGAGAGATCGCACGGCCTAGAAGGCCTGGAAGGCGTCGGCTCGTTCGGGATCGAGTAGCGCTGCGGCCTGGAAGGCGTCGGCGCGGACCACCACCGTAGAGAAGGGAAAAGAGGAAGAGAGATGGAGGGAGAAAATGAAAAAAAAAGAAAGAAAGAATGGTTTGGGAACCAGAGAGAGAGAGAGAGAGAGAGAGAGGGGGGGTTGTCAGAGAGAGAAAAGAGAGAGAGAGAGAGAGAGAGAGAGAGAGAGAGGGTGGGTTGCCAGGAGGAATTCTATACTGTCACACTTGCACCACGTCATCAATAACAAGCCAATCACATTCATTCTTTTCAAACAAAAATATGATAAAAATACTTTTTTACAATCATGATGGGACATATATTCTTAAAAGGATTAATTTGATTGGTTTGTTACGCCACGTCACTAATATATCCGTTGCATTCTAGAATTTTTCGGTTGCCAGAGGGTAAAAAGAGAGGGGGCTTCACGTGTAGAGAGAGAAGAGAGAGGAAAGGCGTTATTTGGCTGTCCGTCTAGTTCACCCCTTAAGTGCGCACGGATCTCGAGGCAAAGCCGATCCAACGGTGAAAAAAATGCCAAGCATAAGAGCTCATGTGCTTTTAAAAGCACAGGAGCTCTACTATATATGAATTAAACTCCTATGCTTTTAAAAGTACCAAATTATTGGTGTTTGTAGATTTTTAGCCATTATATTAAGAGATATGCGGTTAGGATGATGTGGGTCCCCTAGGGTTGAGTGGATTGTTGGTTGAATAGTATAATCTAATGGTTGAAAATGATCCGAGAAGTAGATCTAACGGTAAAAAACTTACAAGCACCAAATGCTTGGTACTTTTACAAACACCATAGCTGGTATATATATATATAAAAGCTATCTTGGTACATAACAGAAGTACCTCATAACAGAAGTACCTCTTGCGCAGATTTTGATGCTTGAGTTTCCTTTTTATCTCTTCATCTGTTCTTTTTGTTAGTCCTATCATGAATCTTTCCTAGTATTACACTACAAAATTTTCGTTAAATTTTATTTTTTTTATTATAGAAGTAAAGTTTGTAAATTTGATACTAAAATTATATATATATATATATATATATATATATAATAAAATTATAAAAAAATAATTTTTTATTATCTTATACTCGCTCAACAAGCAGTTAAACGAGTGACTCTCGACCCGATAATATTTATGGTTCACGATTCGACCGATTTAAAAGAAAAAAAATGAGAGTGTGAAGTGCTTCTTTCTTATTGTTATATGTGATTTGCACTCATTAGCGTGCTGTTTTGGTTGTGCTTCATTCTCAAGCTACTTATTTGTAACGTAATCAACCTATCTTGAATTGATTGTTGGAGAGGAGTTCGGGCAATACAAAATATTTTATTGAACTGATTATTGGGTACTGATTTAATTTTAATAAAGTTGATATATCTAATCATTTAATGATAGAGTAACATTTTTACTGTCATTTTTACTTAGAACATAACACGTAATCATTGAGAGAAATCCCAAACTACAAGCCCGGTAATGTTTAACCCAAAAAATAATACGGTTCAACATAATTATCATAAAAAAACTATTTATTTAAATATTTAAAACTATTCATGTACAAATGATGAAAGATTTAACTGTTGGTATTTGAAATCTTAAATCCGAAACTTAATTATTTTATATTTTGAGCTAAGTTCTCTCTCTCATATATATAAGAAAAAGAACTTTTCAGGAACAAATTAAAATTGACCGATTATCAGATATGAAAACGACTATTCAATCCAAACTGCGATCCCTATCCTGTACCCATCAGGTCAAGATCCTAATATCAAACAATCAAAACTTAAAAGTAACTTAGATACATTATTATCTAGTTATATTCAGATAAGTTGGAACTAGTTGGATTAAGGAGGGGGCCAACTTTAAACTTAGGATTTATTTAGATATCAGAATAAGTCATTTAAAAATAACTTATTGGGTATAAATTTTTTTTATTATGATTGTAAGTAGAAAAGTTTGATTTTTTTTACCTTTTGAAAAGTTTTGTTATTCATAATTTAGTAAGATAGCATATTTCACATACGGGATGATTTATTTTATTTTGAAAAAATAATTTGAAGATCGAATATGATATTCCATTTTAAATGCTAATTACACTTCTCATCAACTAAAACATACATCAAATAAGATATTCATGCATGCAATCAGAACCTTAGGGCCTGTTTGGTGGTACGTTGTTATAACTATACTATAATTACATGTTGTTATTACTGTACTATACTTATAATTGTTGGCTTAAATGGATCAGCATCCTGTCCTGTGGCGGGACGCCATGTGGGCCGAGTCATGTTCGAAATGGCGTGAGGCTGGGTTAGGCCGAGTCATGTTCGAAGTGGCGTGAGGCTGGGTTAGGCCGAGTCACAATTGAGAGCCGTGGGCGCTGTTTCTGTACGCTTTAAGTGAATTGGTTGCGTATTTCTAACAGCGCGAGCTTTTGGGATTAATGGTTAGCGCCAACAATCCGACAATAACTACATGTAGATTTAAATTCGATGTTTGATTTGATTTTTTGGACTAAGTGAATTGGAGCCAACAGAAGTTTTGTGCTGAAGATTGCTTTCATTTGGTTAGAGTTGTAGGAAACTTAGCTCAGGGCCTGCCCAGCAAAATCAAAATGGGTTTATCCTAATTATGTTCTCTTAATAGGTGTAATATCCGTGAAAATTTCATATAAGATAGGAAAGAAAAATCTATAATTCAAAGGTATCAGAAATATTAATAATAATAACTAAATTTAAATATTTTAGACTAGAACTGAATATCAGCTAAAATGTGAGAGCTAAGTGTTATACATAATAAAATATTTTTTTTTGTTTGAGAGATAGGTAGCACGCTACCCGCTTCGTTTATTTCATTTAAAAATAAACTTAGCTAGAAATGTGAATCAACTAGGATTCGAATTTGGGTCTCGGGTACCAACCATTAAGCCCTTTGCCACTTGCTCTAGGGACGGTCGGTAACATAATAAAATATTAAACGACGGATTTGATGGATACTATCTCACACCGTTTGTTAATTCGGATTTATATGTGTTAGTGAATTAGGTTGTTGCAATAGATTCATAAATAAAGATAGGAAAGCTAGAGAGTGAATAAAAATTTCGAAGGGATGATCTCCACTATAAGATTACTTTATTTACCGTTTATCTTGTGAATAGTTGAATAGTATGAATTTGAAAGACGCATGAATAGTATGAATCTGAAAGACGCATGAATAGTTAATGAAGCGATCTTTTATTGGAGGCTATTCTTTTTTTTTTTAAATTTTAATTTCTATGGAGAGATACTTTCATTATGTATCAAGATAATAGGTTATATATAAAGTATCTCATGTGCTTTTGAAAGTACGGACATATTCGTGCTTTCAAATTATTTTCAATAATAAAATATCCGATTCGATGATCAAGTTTGTTAGACATAATTTATGCTATTAAAACTATCTAGAAACTAAATCTTATTAGTTTTTGACATTATTTAAACCCGGTGAACAAAAGATTTCAAAAATGACTGTTTTAAAAATCGATGTAACACGTTTGTAAGTTCAATGATAAAAAATAATTCAAATTATGTGAAATTTTAATAAAAATTTTTATTTATTATCAAGAGCAAGGTTCATATTTTCGATTTAAAATTTAAGCCTTTTATTATTATTTTTAACAAAGTTTTTATTTTCAGCCGTTCATTTTGAGACTATACGTTTATTAGGCAAATAGGATAAAAAATTATAAAATTTGATTTCTAGATAGCGTTAATCATGCTTAACGAAAACGATCATCAAATTGAATATCATCGAAAACTATATGACAGTACGAAGGTCTCTATACTTTTGAAAGTATAGTATCCTAGCTTTTATATTATATATAGGATTAATTAAGATGATAAATCTTTCTAATCTCATTAATTAAACAAATCAATCCACCTCAGTTGATTCGGTTTAGTTTCATATGTAATTCAATTCGACTAAAAAAAAATCCGAATTAATCAGATAATTGATTCTTTAATTAATGAGATTAGAAAGATTTATCATCTTAATTAATCCTATATATAATATAAAANAAATCAATCCACCTCAGTTGATTCGGTTTAGTTTCATATGTAATTCAATTCGACTAAAAAAAAATCCGAATTAATCAGATAATTGATTCTTTAATAATATAATATATATTAATTTTAAATTATAATTAAATAATTTGGGTTATATATTTTCAGATGCAATCAATTAAATTTTAATTATAAAAAATATTTATTCGAATTGAAATAAACAAAAGAGAACCAACCAATTTTCATATCCTAGGGGCATGTTTATTTTCATCAAAAGTGAAAGAGAGCAAAATTGTTTTTAATTATAGTGTCCATTTCTTTTATTTGGTTGGCCGTAAATTAAAATTGTTTATAACTCCACTTTTGCAAAACGTCGTAATTGACTTCACCTTGAATAATGTTAAAGTCAAATATGAAAGCAAAAATAAAAAATAAAATGTTAATTGCTATAACTATTTTTCACTCTCTTATGCGTTAGTGTGAAAATTTTTCTTAAAATAATAAAGAAAAACAAAATATTTACCGTTCCAAAACTGTTGACGCATTATCAACCAAACAACAACATTTGACTGTATTAGCATGGACAATAAAATGGCGAATCATTAAAACTGTCTGGTTCATTATTATTAGAATGAAAATCGAAATAAATATCTAAGATCTTGAGAGAGTGTTTTGATTAAGGAAGAGAGCGATGAAGGGAGAGAGAAGATGGAGGTGTTTGTGAGAAAGAGTTTTGAATGGTTTATTCTGAAATGAGCCAACTAAAATTTAATGCTTGATTGGGTCATAAGTAGATTAAACGACGGAATCTAATTTCTGTAAAATAAACAACACCCTTCAAAATTAATGAATTTTATTCCAATTTTATAGTGTAAATAGGCGACAAACAAACAAACAGATCGAATGTTGGACACTTTTAACCAAATGGGCCGGATACGAGCCCATGGGCCGAACGTATCGGTCCAAGATCCCATTCTCATATCACCTTACTAAACCCCGGAGATTTCGGCAAAACGTAACCGTCCATCAACAGTTACACGCACTCTCCAAATTCTTCTTCAACGGTCAAGATCACTCCTCAGATGCGTTAGTTTTGTTCCCGTTACGGATACGGGACATGTACCCGCTACGCGTAAAAACACACTAAACTCGTATAAACTCTACAGTATACGAGGCGATTAAGTTTCCTCCCCCTCACCCTCCCCCTCATCCCCTTCCCCCGCGTCATATAATAGGGTTTTCCAAAGCCATAAAGAAAAATCAACCAAAACCAAAAAAGACAAATTATTATAAGAGAAACAGATACATACTCTCTCTCTCTCTCTCTCTCTCTCTCTCTCCACACACACACACAAACACACACGCACACCAAATTCTCCTTCTTGCGTTTAAGGTATCAAAGAGATAGAGCGAACTTATTCGCTGTAATTCCAATTTCCCTTGGAGTTATTCCGAGTATTAGAATCCGACGACGACGACGACGACGACGACGACGACGAAGCCATTCGCCGGCGCGTCCCACCCGCCGCTGGAATTGGGATAAAGAGTGGGAATAGCGGATAAGAAGGCGAATAAGGGCGCGTCCTTATTCGGCGTCGTAAGCAATCCCAAACCCTCGATCTTGGGTGTCGAACTAACTTGCTAGGGTTTTCTAGGGTTTCCGGTACTTGGTTCTCTCCGGGGGGAGGAGATCGATTCCGCGTCCCTGTTTTGGTTGCTAGGGTTTCCGATGGTGCGCCCTCGAGGGCATTGATGCGGGGCGACGATGGATGCGTAGAGAGTTTTGTTGTTTAATCCATTGATAGGCTCGGGTGAGTGCACGGTACGTTGATTTTTTTTTTTTTTTTTTTGGATANAAGAAAAAATGGTAATTGATTTTTCTTTTTTTTTTTATTTTCTGTTTGTAATCGGGCCAAATGGACTGGGTGTGGTGGGTTGAGTAGAGTAATCTTTTATTTTTGGTTGGATTGGGCTTTATATTTAGGCATTAGCAGATATTTTTTTAAGTTTTAGCATAAATGTGATACTTATCCAAAAGTGTCCCAAACATGTGTTCCTATAACCTAATTCTGTTGTAGTGTCAATTAAATTTTAATTATAAAAAATATTTATTCGAATTGAAATAAACAAAAGAGAACCAACCAATGTTCATATCCTAGGGGCATGTTTATTTTCATCAAAAGTGAAAGAGAGCAAAATTGTTTTTAATTGTAGTGTCCATTTCTTTTATTTGGTTCGCCATAAATTAAAATTGTTTATAACTCCACTTTTGCAAAACGTCGTAATTGACTTCACCTTGAATAATGTTAAAGTCAAATATGAAAGCAAAAATAAAAAAATAAAATGTTAATTGCTATAACTATTTGAAATTTTTTCTTAAAATAAGAAAGAAAAACGAAATATTTATCGTTCCAAAACTGTTGACGCATTATCAACCATACAACAACATTTGACTGTATTAGCATGGAAAATGAAATGACGAATCATTAAAACTGTCTGATTCATTATTGGAATGAAAATCGGAATAAATATCTAAGATCTTGAGAGAGTGTTTTGGTTAATAAAGAGAGCGATGAAGGGAGAGAGAAGAGGGAGGTGTTTGTGAGAAAGAGTTTTGAATGGTTTATTCTGAAATGAGCCAACTAAAATTTAATGCTTGATTGGATCATAAGTAGATTAAACGACGGAATCTAATTTCTGTAAAATAAACAACACCCTTCAAAATTAATGAATTTTATTCCAATTTTATAGTGTAAATAGGCGACAAACAAACAAAGAGATTGAATGTTGGACACTTTTAACCAAATGGGCCGGATACGAGCCCATGGGCCGAACGTATCGGTCCAAGATCCCATTCTCATCTCACCTTACTAAACCCCGGAGATTTCGGCAAAACGTAACCGTCCATCAACAGTTACACGCACTCTCCAAATTCTTCTTCAACGGTCAAGATCACTCCTCAGATGCGTTAGTTTTGTTCCCGTTACGGATACGGGACATGTACCCCCTACGCGTAAAAACACACTAAACTCGTATAAACTCTACAGTATACGAGGCGATTAAGTTTCCTCCCCGTCCTCGGCTCCTCCCCTTCCCCCGCGTCATATAATAGGGTTTTCCAAAGCCATAAAGAAAAATCAACCAAAACCAAAAAAGACAAATTATTACAAGAGAAACAGATACATAC
>NC_033626.1:10259784-10320660 GCF_001540865.1 Ananas comosus
GGCGGCGGCGGCGGCTAGGATAAGGGGGGAATTGGATTCGGAGTCGTCTTCTTCCGGCCCCCCGGCGACGGGACGGCTCGGTCCGGGGATGGCCGTGTGAGAGCGCTTGTTCCGATTCTTCGTTGGCTTAGTTGATAGGTTGGTTATGAGGGGGGGAATAATTCGAAAAGGAGGAGCTGATTCTTGTAGATAGATAGATGTTGCTCTTTCCGTCATGGAGAAAGGCGAGCCCGCATTCAAGCCAGAGTGGTTGAAATCGTCCAACGGAAGCACGAGCAGCAATGCCTCTTCGAACCACCTCACCGGCACTTCTTCCCATTCGAGTGCGTATTCTCCTTGCTCTCGTCACTTTAATCAGCTTTCAATTCTCGATATTTCGTATATTGATGCGCGTTTTTCAATGCTGTAGATGAACACGGTGCAGGGATTTCCTCTCGAAACAGACTGCCCGCTGCCGTGGGCGACCGCGACAGGGGTTTGTTATCCTCCGCCAGACGGAGTTCAAGCTTGAATGGGAAATCTAGGGCTTACAGTAGTTTTGGTAGGAGCAACCGCGATAGAGAGCGGGAAAAGGATCTTGATTTGCTTGACAGAGAGAGTAGGTCGGTTCTTCTCGACAATGGTTACAATGACCGTTTCGATTCGTTAATAGCGAGTAGGTCGGAAAAGGATAGTTTGAGGCGGTCGCGCTCCATGGTGTCGGGGAGGCCGGTAGACACGTGGACAAAAACAGTAGGAACTAACTCAAAAAATGATGTTCCTTCCAGGGGGACTATGAGTAATGCCTCCTTTGAAAAAGACTTTCCATCCCTTGGTGCCGAAGAGAAGAATGGACGGCTAGATGTGGGTAGGGTTTCATCTCCAGGTATTAGCACCCCACTTCAAAGCATTCCGTTAAGTGTCACAGCCATATCTGGAATTAATAGCTGGAATTCTGTGTTGGCTGAAGTGCCTAAGATGGTCGGATCAAACGGACCCCAATCTGCACCTACTAATCAAGTTCCTTCGACCCCAAGCACTTCGACGGGCCTAAATATGGCTGAAACAGTAGCACAGGCTCCATCACGATCTCGTAATGCACCTCAGGTCGACTAATACCTGCGATATTTTTTTGTTTTGTTTTTTTCATTGAAAGTCCTTTCCTATTCTATCTAATTATGTTATGATGTTCTATTTTCCAGTTATCAGTTGAGACACAGAGGATTGAAGAACTAACCATTAGACAATGCAAGCAGCTAATACCAGTGACGCCTTCAACAACTAAAAGTTTGGTAGGTTCCTTACCTTTTCCAAGTTAACTTCCTTCTGTTATTCTATTGAATACCCTGTTCATTTGCAATCGGTAATAGCATGATGTTTCCCGATTTGCACCTTATCATTACAACGGAATCTCCACCAATGGCATGTCCATTGTGTGGTTGTCGCATTCTGTTGGATTTAATTTTGGTCTCATTATGATACTAATGATTATTAGCCAGATTTACTATTAGCTATACAACTTGGTGAGTCTTCAAATATCTCTTCTCTAACACATTAGCTAATAGTTGTCGTTGCATGACGAACTTGGTGAATGTCTATATGGCCATAAATAAAACCTCATGCATGTTTGTTTGTAGGCTTGTCTTGGTGCTTAACGTCTCCTTGTTAACATCTCCCTGTAGATGGCTCATTCACTACTTTATGCATATTTTATTTTATTTTGTTATATATATATATATATATGTATATATATAAATGTATATATATATGTATATATATATGTGTATATATATATGTATATATATATATGTGTATATATATATGTATATATATATATATATATATATATATATAAATATATATATATATATTATAATCTATATTATATATAGCTTATGAGTAGTCTCCTATATATCTATAGTACCGGGTCTCCGGTACTATAGTCTCGTTTCGATCTTAAGGGTTCAATCAACGATCACAGCGTTAAAACTATCTAGGGTATTTAAAGTTTTAGAATAAAATTTTATATTTTTCGACATAGTTTACTTTATGATCAAACCATTTCAAAATTGTCAATTTTCATGGCTACTTATGGCGAGTTTGGAGTTTAACGGTGTAGAAGAATTTAAATTCTTTAAATTTTGATAGAAACAATGGTTTTGAACTATCTAGATTAAGGTTAACATTCTTGATCTTGAATTTAAAAGTTCTATACTCAAATTTTAAAGATTATTCAATTTTCACCGTCCATTTTGACATAATTTATTTATTAAGTAAACGATGTCGAAAAAAACTAAAATTTTACTCCTAAAAACTTCATATACCCTAGATCATATTTAACGGTGTGGATCGTTAATTTGAACACCCTAAGATCGAAAACAAGACTATAGTACCGGAGCTCCGGTACTATAGATAGTATAGTAGCCTAATTCTATATATATATATATTTTACTTTTTGCATATTTTGAAACTAGATCTGGATTCCTTATTATATGTTGTGGGCGTAACTTACTGCGAGATTCAAAAGAAAATGGGGAAAATGAAAACTACAACACCCAACTGCCATTAACACACAATAACATAGCAGATAATGCCACAAAGAAGTAGGGGTTTGTTCATGGAGAATCAGGTGCCTTGTGTATGTCAGGTGGAGCTTTGGATGCTATTGTCATGAACTGTGCTGAAGCTCCTTTGATTATTAGATTCTTGAGAAGATTTGTGGTTGTTCTCCTATGTTATTTCAGTTCCTAATTACCTAAATTGTAAGCTTTTAATCACTATTTTGGATACTGCTTACGTGTACTTTTACTCTTCTAGATGCCTTTTGTAATTTTATTTAAAGAATATACTTGGACAAATTCATGTTTGTATAATTCACCTGACATGAAATAAATGTCTTTGCAATAAAATATTTCGAGCTAACTAATATTGATTCTGGATAATAAAATGAAATAAATTGATTTGTAAATGCTAGGATGGTGAATTTGATTGCTGTTTAGTGCATAATTCTGAGCCTATTGTATGTGTTATCCAAAGGTTTTGAAGTATTGGTTTTGTTTCCCATTTGATTGGCTTCATGGAGATTCGTTTAGGATTCCTTGGTAGTTTTTATAATGTTGGCTTTAAGTAGGGATTTCTTGGAATCTAAGAAATTGTAGGAGAATTGGAACAATCGATTGTAAATATCAAACTCGTGCCATGTCGGTTGGGGAAAAATACGTGAGGTGTTTATGCACATGCATGCAATGTATGTATGTATGAACCTTAACTGGGGCATCAGTGTGCAGTAAGTAAAACCAGCCAATAGTTAAACTAGTGACCAAATTTAGAAGGGAGATGCTGACACTGATGGCATGTTCTGGCTATTAGGTGTCTTTACATCCATGTTGGAAAAGTTTGTTTTCAATTGATGCTTCATGCTTATTGAGGGAAGTACTAAGACTTGGTTTTCAACTAATTATCTTGGAATGTTTCTTGTGAAGATTGCCTGGCATGCTATAATGTTATGATATTTAATCCCCAGGCAATTAAGGAATTAAGTGCGACTAACTGATTTGATTTAGATAGATCTGGTATATACTTCAGTATAGAATTTGTTGCAGTCTCCATGCAGAAGGTTTTAATAATTTTGGAATACACACTGTGGGGAGTTCGTAAATTTTAACATAGTGGGAACTCCACAAGATTAACTGAAGAAAACGAAAGACTAGTGTGGTAGGATATAGCAAGTATGGAGATCAAAAAATTATCTTACACATCTTGCAAGCGCTATTCTTTATTTGATGACCACTAAGTAGTTGTATCATAACTTCTGAAGGCAATTGGACAAAGTGATGTTTGTTCATTAATAACTTTAACGACACTTTCTTATGTGCTAGCTGCTAAATATTATATAGGGAAGAACACTAGGATATAACTATGTTTAATGAAGCCATTCAGCTGCACTATTGTGCTGGCTTTATTGAGGTTAAGCATCTCGGTGATTTTTGATGCTCATGCCACTTATTCTTTTTTGGTATGATATATTTTTATTGTACTGCCCATTATGTGCATATGTATGTTAATTCATCACCGAGCTACCATATTGAATTGTTGATGTGATTACGAAATTAAAATATAATAGATAGATATGAACTTTGGATGTCTGATGTTAATTTGTTGCCTAAACATATTTCTTTCTTTGACTTGATTCATATATTATTGCATTCTGCCTATCGATTTCTTGTTTTTCCCTTTGCTGCACTTGTCTTAGTCATCTGTCTTTAGCTATTAGAGCTTTTTTCTTCATAGCTATTCTGATGCAACATTTGATGAACCCAATGTAGCGCAGCATAGTAGATGGGCTGTTGAGATCAACTCATTGGCTGAATATGAAGGAAAAAAGGATGAAACTTACTGATGGAAGCAACTAATAAAAAGAGAGATGATGACAAGATGAAAAAGAAGACTGTAGGACTAATAAATTGAAGAATATATTATGACAGCATTGATATAGTTAAAGCGAATGATATATGTAAACCTATTAGAACTCTTAAAGAATGAATGAAATACTATACTTGGAGAAAGATAGACTAGAGGGCTTTAAGTTGAGTCCTATGGGATGACAAACTATTTCGCTTTTTTTTGAACTACTATCATCTATGGCCTATTACTGTCTATTGGTTGACTGTTTTTGGAGGATAAAATTTATTGTTGTACTAAACTATCAAAAAATAGGAGTAGGTTTTGTGTGCTATTAGAAGCACGGAGGCCTCCGTGCTCTTAAGCCGTTTTCGATGATGGAGCTTCCGAATCGACGATCGACTCCGTTAGACTTGAACTAGCTATTTTAAGTAACTAGAAAGTAAATTTTGTGGTTTTTCGATATTATTTACCTAGTGATCGAAAGGATTCAAAATTAACGGTTGAAAATGAAAATTTCACAAAAAGTTATGATATAGTACTAAAATTTTCGATTAGAAATATTAATCTTGCTGTAGATAGTATAAAAAATTTTCTATCAAAATTTCATCTGATTTGAATACTTCTACTGTTAAACTCGCAAACGGCACATATCAACCATTAAAAATTGTTGATTTTGAACTCTTTCAATTACTAGGTAAATGATATC
Organism: Ananas comosus; assembly: GCF_001540865.1. Lineage (NCBI taxonomy): Eukaryota > Viridiplantae > Streptophyta > Magnoliopsida > Poales > Bromeliaceae > Ananas > Ananas comosus. The sequence continues at coordinate 10,264,874 of NC_033626.1, forward strand.
GAAAAATCGCAAAATTTATTTTCTAGGTACTTAGCTCCATCATCGAAAACGGCTTAGGAGCACAAAGGCCTCCGTATTCCTAATAGCACACAAGACCTACTCCTAAAAATAGTGTAGTTCGAAGAAAAACTTCGAATAAGAACAATAAAAAGGTCCTAGCTTTCTGTCTTTCTTGACATTACCTCATCTAGTGGTCGATTTGATTGAGCCTGTGCTCCATATTGAACCAGAATTGTCATTAGCATTTATAAACTTGGAACGGAATTCTGTTAAGATATTCCTCTATGCCTGAGAAGACATATAAAGAAGGTTCCGACATACTGATGCTGTCAATTATGCCTTCTTGTTCATTTTTTTTTAAAACATAGTATTGCCTAATATAGGACTAGTAAACAAACGTCCTGTGCTATGCTCTGTGCTGTTTTATCCCCTTGCAACATAAATGTTGGGATTTTTTACTTTAAACTATTGGATCGTAATTTAACACTGGTAACAGGGCTCAGCAGTCGAATTCTTGCACCATTTGATAATCTGTGGTATAAACTATAAATAGACAGATGGCCTGGATGAACTAAAATTTGAACATCTAAGCCTCCTCCTATGCAAGTTGCCATCTATATAGTGTCTTGTTGGTAGCTTGAAAAAGGTATTGACTATATAAAGGAAGAAGTTTTCTACAATTTCCATTCAAAATTTTCATATCTAAGTATGTGATCTCATTTTCTTCCATTCTAGATGGCACCTTTGCTCACATTAGCATGATGTTGTCAATTCATGTCTGCTAAAAAGCTGAGCAACATGGGAGAAACAAAGTAGAGTTGGTTGTTATCTTCCTAAAAATTTAACCTTTCTAATATTAAATTTGTGGATATTTTGTTGTTCCCCTTATATCTTGTATACTCAAATTGCTGGGCATATACATTCCTGTCAACACATAATTTCGAACTGCAAAACATCGAATTTTGCCTATGATCATACTGTACTGTTGTTTTATCGAGTAGTTCAAGACTTCCAAGTTAAACTCCTTACCCCGTCCTTAACCCCTAATACCCTCACACACCAGAAAAAAGAAAGGGAGGGAAGAGCAAAACAAAAACCACCTAGCAGACCAAAAAGATATAAGAATCCTCACTCTGTTGCTGAATGCTGACATGTCTCGTGTTGCTGTCGCCGATAGTAAAACTCTCTATTATAATCATCTTTCTTGCTTTAGCAAACTGAATGAGCAGCTGCATTCAATTTCATAAGCAGCACAATTGAAAGATATCTACTAATATTTCTTCTAATTGGCCTGCTACGGTCCAATTGGACCTCAACTCAGCTCACATAAGTAAGGACGCACAGTTTCCTATAGCAGATAATGCTCTTTTGATAATGCTCTTTTCTTCATTTGTGCTTTTCCCAATTGAGCCCGGAGGCTACTTGTTTGCATTATCCTGCAGTACTCCATTATTGTTTGCATTATCCTGCAATGCTCCATCTTGTAGAACCTGTTATTTATACATTTCTGTCCAGTGTATTGAAGTTCCTTGGTGGATGATACTTGACTATAGAACATTCTGAAACAAGTGATAGCTTCTTCTTGTAAGGTTACATTTTGGTAGAACTCATTGTAAAGATTGAGGTATTCCCTAATGGCATGTTTGGTTCATGATTGGAATAGAAATGAGAAATAGAATTGGATTGCAATGGAATGTAAAATGGAATGGTCGAATCATCTAAAAATATTTGGTTCATTATTGAATGAAAATCGCAATGGACATCTAAGATTTTGAGACAGGGTTTTGGTTAAGAGAGAGGAGAGTGATGAAGGGAGAGGGGGAGGTGTTTGTGAGAGAGGGTTTTGAATGGTTTATTTTGAAATGGGCCAATCTGGAATTCAAAATTGGATTGGGCCATTAATGGATTGGGCGATTCCCATTCCAGAGAGGAATGGGAATCCAAATCCGATTCGTGTGAAACAAATGACAACTATCGGAATCAATGAATTTCATCCTAATTCCATAGTTTAAAATAGGTGAACCAAACGAGCCGTTAATGTGAATCTTTATTCCATACTCTTCTTGACATGCTGAATGTATGAAATTTCAATGTTAGTTGAGTCTTTTGTCCTTTCCATGAATATATTTTGACAAATACACAGGTTCACTAAAAGAAAAATTTAAAAAGCACCACTCCACATATTTTAACAACAACTCAAGCTTTAAAATGCTTGTGCTTTGATTCATTAATTAGCAGTTAATTTTCTATGTTAAAGTGTATTCATGGGAAGAAAAGAACACTCGGCTAACATTGAAATTTCCTGCACTCGGCATGCCAAGAAGAATATGGACTAAAGATCTGCATAAGAGAATACCTCAATCTTCACAATGAGTTCTACCAAAATAATTTACAGGACAAAAAGTTATCACATGTTAAGCTTCATAATTTTCTTGTGAACACTGTTGCCTAGTTTGTTCTTGTCACAAACTCCTTTTGATACTTTCATCATGCTGGAAAATTTTCTCATCTTTTCAGGTGTCGAGCTCTTCGGATAAGCTGAAAAACAAAGGAGCTAGAGTTGGGGACTCTACTGCTGCTCTTAAGGCTGGACAACAGTTGTCATCTCAGCCTGTGAGTGCAGTGCCTCGTGCTTCAGTCAAAGCTGATACTGTAAAGCTGCCTCAAGGGGGAAGCTTTCAAGTCCTCAACCGAGAAAAGAATGGCATCTCCCCTACTGCCAAAGAAGGCTCAAGTGTTGGCAAACCTGTGAGCCCTATTGGCGTACATCCCTCTGCTTCAGTTCTCTCATTGAAGAGTCCAACTAACCAAAAACCTAGAGTTGAAGGAAAGGCTTCTGCTTTACCTTCTCCTCAAGGCCCATTTGGTGAGAAAAGATCGCAAGCTAAGGATCGGCATGAATTCTTCAACTTCATACGGAACAAAACATCAAACAGTTCAGGTGCTGTTCCTGAAGCAGGTGGTGTTTCATCCTCATCCAGCTTGGTGAATTCAGGGAAGCAGAGTGATTTTTCTGGCGACAATGGAAAAGATGCTGATTCTGTAAATTTTAAGTGTGTGGAGAATGGAGATTGTAGTTCTGAGGTAGCGGATGGTAGCGAGCAGTCCGAGTGTCTCTTACCTGACAATGAAGACGCTGAACCTTGTTTGGAGCCTGTTGATCCAGAAGAAGAAGCCTTCTTACGGTCGCTTGGCTGGGATCAGAATGCGGTGGTGGATGCTCTGACAAAGGAGGAGATTGATGCTTTTAACATGAAGGTATTGTGTTATCTATCTATTTGAAATGACGTACATTTAGGGGTGAAAACAGATCGGATGCTGATCAGATAAAAGGCTGAAGAGAATCTATATACATCTTCCTGTTCCGTAGACAAATGCAGATAATAGTCGTGAAGTAAATTCTAGTGTTGAAATTGTATTTGCGTAATAAATACAAGTTTGATATCATATATGTCCCCAGTAGTATCAAATGCGTGTTAGTTAAACCATGAAAAGAATAGAGAATAAATATATTGCTGAACAACTATATTATAGTTTGTGAACTTTATGGCGGCGTTTGGTTCGGGTATAAGTAAGAACTGCTTATTTCAGAAATAGGTACAAGTTCAGGTATAAGCAGGATAGACCAATTTTGTGTTTGGATAACAATTGGGTTGTTTCTGGGAATAAGGTAAATAGTGTTTGAATGGTTAGATTAGAATAAGAAGAATAAGAGTTATAATTTTAAATTAAAATTATTTTATATAATTAATTAACATCAAAATATTACTTAAAAATAATTTAATAAATTACTAAATTTATTAGCTATGAATATTGTATAAGATAATGAAAATATATTAATTAATTAATTATAAAAAATAATTTAACTTTTTAATTAGTTAGTAAATTATTTTAGTTAGATAACTAGTAATAAATTAATTAGATTAATAAAAAAATTAATGGTTGATCAATATAAATATTAGTTTATAGATAGATATATATTTAATTATTAATAATTAATTAGCTAATTAATTATAAGTAATAAATTAATTAATTACTTTATTATTTAAGCAATGGATAATAATTTAAATATATTAATTAAATTAATTAATGATTTAATACCATAAATAAAATTAAATTTAGGCTTTAATTAGCCTTGTTCCTACTTGGGAACAAGTTTGTTCCAGAAAAAATGTGGAACAGCAGTTCCAGCCTTATATCGGGTTGTACCAGCTTATTCTAGAGACCCGAGAATTACTGTTCTCAGGTACGAAAATTCTGGTTTGGGAACAAAGTGGGGAACAACCGAACAAGGGCTTATTCCCCCCCTTGTTCCTGAACCAAACAGTGCCTAAACATATGGACCTATTGATATATAACGGGCGACGACTATAATAAATATCAAACTCGACTTAATATATCCAGATGTTGGTATCAATCCTTATTCAAGCTGCTTAGGAACTACTGTTCTCGGGTACGAAAATTCTCGTTCGGGAATAAAGTAGAGAACAAGGGCTTATTCCCCCCCTTGTTCCCGAACCAAACACTGCCTAAACACATGGACATATTGATGTATAACAGGCGACGACTATAATAAATATCAAAATCGACTTAGTATATCTAGATGTTGGTATCAATCCTTATTCAAGCTGCTTAGGAAATTTAAACTGATATCCAGCAGAAGTTGGACTTACGCGTCAGATGGCTGGATAATATCCTACCTGTTTTCACCTTTTCTATTTCACATGTTAAGATATGGCTATTTCCTGCTATTTAGTTTGCTTAAAACTTTATATTGAATGTTTTTACAGTACAAGGAGCGGAAGAAACCCTCCCAGCCATCAGAGAATATATCACCAGGAGTGGAAGTCCCGGCAGAACAATCTGCAGCGATGTAGCCGGTATGGATTGATTATCGAGCATGTTTGGCTTAGGACCTGAAGCATGAGTTTTGCTAAATGGTTTCTGCTTTTGGTTACCTACTTTTAACTACCCAAGGTATTCATTCCAGTGACATTCAATACGGGATCTGAGATGTGGAAAGACGGTAGTTCTAGTTTCCTTGCTTGTTAAAAAAGAGAGGAGGAATTTAGTTTATATGCCTGCTTTTGCTGCTGAGGGAATGGCAAATGAAAATAAAAGATAGATTCTTCGGTCCTTGAGGCTTCATCAGCATGCTCCTTTTTTTGAAGCATAGGTTGCTTTCATTTGTTTCTTTTTTTTTTTTTCTTTTTTTTTTCTCAGTTCATTTTCCTTGTTTCCTTGAGAAATTATGAGGAATTAACATGGAAGGTATATAGGATTAATGAATACTTCTGGTCTGAAAGAAATTGCATAGTGATGAGAGCTTTCATTTTCTTGTTACTCTGTCCTCATTGACTCACAGATATCCGACGAAAATACTTCCTAGAATCAAGGAGTTTACTTTGGGAAATGCTAGTGTGTACTCCTATCTTCAAGATCTTCTATTCATAACATACTATGCTATGTCTCATTTTTTTTTTTCTTTTTTCTTCTTTTTTTTTTTTTTTCTTTTTAATGATGGGGATCCACTTCATAATGTGTGTTTTTCGGTCAGTTAAAAATCACTCCTCATTTCGCATGCAAGTTGCTACTCTTATGTGATGAGAGAGAGATTTTGTCTGTGGCACACCCTGTGGTTCAAAAAGTGATAAAGATCTTGTTTATGCCTTAACTAGCACAGGTAAAGTGTTGTTCTGGAGAAATTTTTTTGAAGAGTTCTTTTTTCCTTTTTTTTTTCTTCTTTTTCGGCTACTCTTTGATAATTCAATATAGCAGGTACTGATAAAGGAGAAAATTTTCTCTGCACTTTGTTATTTCGTATAGGATCTGTTGAGCATTCAACCTAATATTGTCACTGCTACTATGTGAAGTAGTTGGTTGGTGGTTGGTACCCTTCTCGGGCGTTTTAGGTCTCTCGGGTGTAAATCTTGTTATATCTACATGGTTGTAGGTATCCTTCTCTGGGGTTTTGGTCTCGGGCGTAGGAATCAGGATATATTAGATATTTTAGTACTTAAATTTTAATTTATTATAATTTTTTGTTTTAACTTTAGAATTATTGTAATTAAGTTTTACAATTTAATTTAGTTAGCTAAATATTAATATATTACTGGTGTTAAAGAGATGCAGTATTTTAATTATCGATATATTATCCATCATAATACTGTTATATTATTTTTACATTAAAAATACATTAATATTTAGTTATTATATTGGATTGTAGAACTTGAATGCAACAATTTTGATAGTTCAAACATGAAATTATAATAAATTAAAGTATTATCCACCTCATAGTCTGAGCATCAAACATGCAATTTACCATAGCTCTTTTTATGTCATTACTCGTTACACGGCAACATAAAGAGTGACACAGTGATAAGTCAGTATTCCTTGCGTCAAGGAGAGCAACATTTTCGAGTGAACTTTTGGCACCTGTAGCAGTATTCCTTGCGAAATGGCCTTTTGTAATCAAATGTCTGGAAAGTATATACTTAAGTTGCTGATGATGTTAAATGCTTTAATGATCCAAAAAAATATTAGTAGAAGAGCAAATATCACACACAGGCCGTTAAAAATTGTCAATTTTATGACTTTTTAATCGGAAGGTAAATGATGTCGAAAAATTATGAAATTTGATTTCTAGAATTTTTAAATACTCTAAATAATGTTTAACGGTATGGATCGTCGATTCGGAAGCTCTATCATCGAAAACAACTTATGAGTACGAGGATGATCGAATTCATAAGAGTATAATAGCCGGACTCGTATAAATATCTTATTTGATATATTATTTGGTAGATGAACCGTGTGAGTAATTAAAATTTAGAATTGATACCATATTCGGTCTTAATAACTTTTTTAGAATAAGATAAATTATCTCATAAGTAAAATATGCTATTTTTTAAAATCATGAATGTCAAGATTTTTTAAAAAACAAAATTTGAAACTTAGCTTATAATCACACAATAAAATCTCTATACTGAAGCCTTATTGTTTTATAAGAATAACAAATTGAATGAAATCAAAATTTATCATCCTACATACACAAAAAATACAAAAATAAATGTTTTAATAATTTGTAGTATAATATTCTTAGCCTACAACTCGAATGGAGTTGTAATCTTACAACTCCATGTTAACTTTTTTTCCACTAGTCTTGACAATTTTTTATTTTTTATTTTATAGTAAAATGTAGAACAGGATTTTTGAACCCTTGATACCTACTACACCCTATCAAAGGGATCTAATCCTACAAGGCTACAACACTCTTTTGAGTTGTGGACTTTGTATTTCTCCTATATGAATTGTATATTTGTGACGTATATATATAGATGCAAAGGTATGTTGGAGCATGTTTTCAAGAAAGTGCCGGGTGGTAACTCGGCTAACGTGGACAAATAGATTCATGACATCCCATAACTCGAGAACTGATAGACGAGACGAATAAAGTTCGCTAAGTTTTGACAGGAACGATTGCGAACAAATAGAATCACGACAAGAACCGATAGACGAACAAAGTTCACACCAAAAAGCTTTGACAGGAACGTGTCACGGACAAGTTTTCCGTTGACTAGCTCTCATCCCACCGTCGGAGACGAAGGATTTTGTAACTACTCCTATCAATAATGGAAGCTCAAGATTATAAAACTATCATGAGTTAATAAGGTGACTCTTGAGTTTATGGCTTATTATGAGAATGAGTTAGTGGGTCTGTTGAATACGTGGCTAGATTCAATATATTTAAGAGCCTATATATAGTGAAGTTTGACTAAGGCCAAAAGACACAAGAGGAAGTGTGTGTGTTTTTTGTAATCTCTTTTTCTAAGTAGTGGAGTACTTAGTTTTTTTTTATTGAACCTTTGCCTCTCTTGCTTTGTCATTCATTTTGCATACTTAGTCGTAGGACGCGAAGGTCCAAACTAATAATAGGGACAAAGGCTGGCCCATCTTTAAGCAGGAAGGCGGGCGCCGCACAGGCTTTGCGAATAGAAACGCTAAGACCGTGACAGTTGGTATCAGAGTTGGTTCGAGCAAGAAACCATGTCGTCATCCGATGCAGCAGTTGTCGACGTTGGGGGTGAACCTCCAAAGCAGCCCTCCAAGCGAAGCAAGAGCAGAGACACGTGAATCACGAGGGATTCTGCGTCGTTGGAGGACCGCTTTGCGCCGTTGGAGGACATAATAGCAAAAATGGGTGAAAGGTACACCGAAATGGCTGATACCTTTAACTCTTTTAACGACGAGATCTGCAGTATGGAGGAAGGCGTCGCTACTGCCATGGTGACCTTTCGAAGCGAACTCGAAAAGTTTCGTGGCAACATGACTCGTCGTGACGACGAGCGAAAGAATCTGATCGAGGAGCTCGTCGCTCAAGTTGACGAGGTCGAGGACCTCAAGACAAGAGTGGTAATCCTTGAAAAAGCGATGGCGCGTGGACATAAACCCCAAAGAGAGTCCGCTTTGAAGGTACGTATTCCTGAGCCTCAAAATTTCAGGAGTACCTGCAACGAGAAGGAGATCGACAATTTTCTGTGGCACATAGAGCGCTCCATCAACGCGTTGCGGCTGGACGACGAGGAGGAGAAAGTCCATGTTGCGTCCATGTACCTTGCTGACGACGCGATGCTGTGGTGGTGTCGACGTTTTGCAGAGGCCGAGAAGGGCCAATGCCAACTAAAGATATGGGAGGACTTTGTGCGTGAGTTTAAGGCGCAGTTCTACCTCGAGCACGTCGAATATCTTGCGCGGAGGCAACTTCGACGGCTCAAACATTCGAGAACTTTGAAGAAGTATGTCCAAGAATACTCCAAGCTGATGTTGGCGATCACCAACATGGCCGATGAGGATCGGCTATTCTTCTTCCCAGATCGCCTTCAGCCATGGGCGAACAAGGAGCTCATGGCGCGAGACGTGAAGGACTTGAACTCCGCGATCGCTTTGGCTGAGAAGTTGCCCGAGCCGGAGCGAACCAAGAGCGATCGAGGTGAACCACCAAAGGCGAGCGAGGCCAAAGGTGGGCGAGAGCACTGCGATCCAGGGGGCGCGAAGGGGCACAAGCCAAACCATGATGCGAGGAGGCAACGGCAGAATCCCGCCTCGCCGCCTGCAACGATCTCGTGCTATGTTTGCGGCGAGAACCATTGGGCACGGAACTGCCCAAACAGGAGCAACCACAAAGGTAAACAGGTTGCTGCGGTCCAAGCCGAGGATGGCGCGGACATGGTTGAGCTGCCGAGGATGGGCGCGCTAAGGCTCGTCAACGCAGTTCATGGACAACCAAGCGATGAAAAGCTCTACAAGAAGGAGCTTATGTTTATCGAAGTGACCCTCAACGGGAGGGCTACGCGAGCGCTGGTCGACACTGGCGCAACCCACAACTTTGTTGCAGAGACGGAGGCCAAGCGATTAGGCCTCAAGCTTAAGAAGGATGCGAGTCGCATCAAGGCTGTCAACTCTGAAGCGCGACCAATCGTAGGAGTTGCAAAGAATGTGGAGATAGCCATCGGCCTGTAGAGGGGCAAGGCTAATCTTACTGCGGGGCCGCTCGACGACTTCGGAGTGATCCTCGGGATGGATTTCTTTGTTTCGTCGAAGGCGGTGCCCATGCCACATTTGTGGGTGCTGAGCTTTCTGGACGAGTCAGTGCCTTGCATGGTTTCGATGTGTCGGGGTGAGCCGACGAAGGATCCAACTCTGACAGCCCTGCAGCTTTGCGAGGAGGTGAAGCGCGGGAAGGCTGAGGACCTCGAGGATGAGGGCCTGAGCAGCGGAGAGACTGTCAAGTCTCATGCGACGCTGAACCAGCCAGCGCCCAATCAAGGTGAGAGTCATTCTGCCAAGGAGCCTGCGAGGACCAAGGGGCGTTCTGCAGCTTGGCGGAGTGCGCGTGCGTGTCACGGAGGACATGCACACTCAGGGCATTCTGCGGCTTGGTAGAGTGCGCGTGCGTGTCGCGGAGGACATACACATCCGGCGAATTCTTCGCACAGCAGGCTCGCTGGTGCACTTGCTCAGAGGGGCAAGACACTTGGTGTTGGTGTGGGGACAGATGCGGACATGGGGAGCAAGGCACGGGGCCAATCGCGCGCGAAGGCACGACGGACAGCGCGGAAGGCTATGCGGGCCGGGAGCGACTCGGCGCGCGACGAGGGCGTTTGCACGTTAGGTGGGGGAGAATGTCACGGACAAAATATTTTCCGTTGACTTCTCCTTGACAGTGGCCCAACTTCGCTAGCGGAGCGGGTTGTTAAAGAGACCCGAACCCAACCCGTTGTGGAAGACGAAGGGTTTTGTAACTACTCCTATCAATGATGGAAGCTCAAGGATTATGAAACTACCAAGAGTTAATAGGGTGACTCTTGAGCTTATGGCTCATTATGAGAATGAGTTAGTGGGTGTGTTGAGTGGCTAGATTCAATATATCTAGGAGCCTATATATATAGTGGGGTTTGGTTAAGGCTAAAGGACACAAGAGGGAATGTGTATATATGTTGTAATCTCTTTTTCTAAATAGTGGTGTACTTAATTTTTTTTTAGTGAACCTCTGTCTCTCTCTCTTTGTCATTCCCTTTGCATACTTAGTCATAGGACGCGAAGGTCTAGGCTAGCAATAGGGACGAAGGCTTTCCCATCTTCGAGCAGGAAGGCGGGCGCCGCACGAGCTTTGCGAACAGAAACGCTAAGGCCGTGACAGTTGGGTTCGGATCTCTTTAACAACCCGCTCCGCTAGCGAAATTGGGCCACTGTCAAGGAGAAGTCAATGGAAAACATTTTGTCCGTGACATTCTCCCCCACCTAACACGCAAACGCTCTCGTCGCTCCCGGTCCGGATAGCCTTCCGCGCGGTCCGTCGTGCCTTTACGCGCGATCGGCCCCATGCCTTGCCCCCAATGTCCGCATCTGTCCCCGCACCAACACCAAGTGTCTTGCCCCTCTGAGCAAGTGCACCAGCGAGCCTGCTGTGCGAAGAATTCGCCGGATGCGAACGGCTGCAGAACTAAATAAATGTGGGAACAATTGTGGTAACCGAACAGACGTGAGTTCGATACATCCATTCATGTGTATAATCATTTCAAAAGCTGAGAAAGTTATAAATAGTGAAAAAAAAATAATCTACAGTATAAGAATCTTTTCCAAACACAAGACCACTTTTCCTAAAAATTGAAAAGAGAACCCTGGTGTTCTTTCTCTGTATTCTCTAATTTCTTCAATTTTTTTTGAGAGATAGATAGCATGCTATCCGTTTCATTTATTTCATTTAGAAATAAATTTATTTAGAAATGTGAATCAACTAGGATTCGAACTTGGGACCTCGGGTACCAACCACCAAACCTTTTGCTATTTGCTCTAGAGACGATCGGTCTAATTTCTTCAAGTTAAATAAAAATCTTGCCAATCAGCTAATAGTTCAGCCGAACTTGTGCAAGTCCTAATTTCAAGTCTTTTATAGAAAATTTCAAATGAGAAACAATCCAATTAAGTAGATGCCTCCTTAATCTGTCACTTGCCTTGAAGAAGTCAGATCTTTAATATTCTAGGATCGTATTTGCAGCTGAATCACTGCCTGCTTCAGGTTTGACTTGGTAAACTGGCTCTAGTATTTTTCAACTAGCAAACAGAGTATGTTGCATTTTTGGTCTCCAAACTGTGAGAGACACGGCACTTTAATTTTTAAAATTTAATATATTATAATTTATGATTTGAATTTTTTAAACTGTTGTTGCCGTCAAATTTCACAGCCTAAATTAATTGGTTAAATATTAATATATCGTTAATATATAAACAAGGAAAAACTTCAAATATCCCCTGCGATTTCGCACTTTCTTACTTTAATACCATGTGGTTTAAAGCGTATCAAGTTAGCATCTTGTGGTTTCACACTTTTTTACTTTAGTACTCTGTGGTTTAAAGTGTATCAAGTTAGTACTCTGTGGTTTTATAGCAAGTTAGTATCATGTGGTTTTATTTTTCTCTTTTTATTATTCATTTCGAGATATTTTTTTCGTTAAATCAGTGATAAAGTTAAAACTAAAGGGTACTAAAATAAATATTTGATAAACCTAGATAGGATATCTGAAGTTTTTTATATATAATTTAACGAGATATTAAATCACAGGGTACTAAAGTGAGGAAGTACGAAACCATAGGGTACTAACTTAATACACTTTAAACCACAGTACTAAAGGAAGAAAGTGCGAAATCACAAAGAAGATATTTAAAATTTTTCCTAGAAACAATTTAGTAGTGATGCGATTGATGATACGATAATAATTAAAATAGTGAATCACTTTCATATCATTTGAGACTTATAATTATAATAATTTATAAAATTTGAGTTAAAAAATTATAATAAATTAAAATTTGATTACGGCTTGAGAACAAAAAAAAAAAGAAAAAAAAAAGAAGTGTAATTTACCCTACAAATTAAAGACTTGGTTTTCAATTTCGTGGCAACTCGAGGACACGGCCATGGCCGCTTCCACTCCCACTCACCTCCCTCCTCCACCTCCTCTCCTCCCCACCCTACCTCCCTCACCGCCGCGCCTCCGCCGCGCGACGCGGCCCTGCGCCGCCGCCTCCTCCCCGGCACCGCCGCCGCGGCGCTCTCCTCCGGTGGCGTCCCCGGCCGCGCCACCCTCCTCGCCCTCCTCTCCGCGTGCTCGGACTCCGAATCCCCATCCGTCCCCATCGCCCTCGCCCTCCACTCCCTCTCCCTCAAGCTAGGCCTCCACCGCGACCTCCTCCTCTCCACCGCCCTCGTCGGCTTCTACTCCAAAGCCCGCCTCCCCGCGCTCGCCCGCCGGGTGTTCGACCGAATGCCCCTGAGGAGCTCCGTCTCCTTCAACACCATGATCGCGGGCCTCATGCGCAACGGCGACGTCGAGGGCGCCTTCAGCGTGTTCGATCGCATGCCCCAGCCGGATACAGTCTCTTGGACGGCGCTGATCGACGGGTGCGTCAAGAACGGGCTCCTCGAAGCAGCCCTGGACTGCTTCCGCTTAATGCGGCTCGATGGGATCGAGCCCGATTACGTGACCATCGTCGCCGTTGTCGCTGCTTGCGCGGCTCTCGGAGCGCTCGGCCAGGGTCTCTGGGTCCACCGGTATGTCGTGACCTGCGAATTCCGCCAAAACGTCCGAATCGCCAATTCGCTCATCGATATGTATGCGCGGTGTGGGCGTGTCGATTTCGCTTACCAGGTGTTTGAGAAAATGGCCAAGAGGACGGTGGTTTCTTGGAACTCGATTATCGTCGGCTTCGCGATCAATGGGCGGTGCGAGGACACGCTCGAGCACTTTGAATTGATGCGGAGGGAAGGGTTCGAGCCGGACGGAGTCACATTCACCGGTGTGCTCGCCGCGTGTAGCCATGTCGGATTAGTCGACGAGGGGCTAAGATACTACGAGCTCATGCGCACGGAGTACAACATTCCCCCAAGAATCGAGCACTATGGGTGTGTGGTGGACCTTCTCGGCAGGGCAAAGCGGCTGGAGGAGGCGATGCGGGTGGTCGAGGAAATGCCGATGAGACCAAACGAAGTGGTGTTGGGCTCTCTTCTCGCCGCCTGTCGGATGTACGGGGATGTTAAGACGGCGGAGAGGCTGATGGGGCTTCTTGTCGAGTTGGAGCCCGGCGGAGATTCAAATTACGTGCTGTTGTCGAATATATACGCAGCCGCTGGGAGGTGGGATGGCGTGGGGGCGGTGCGGAATTTGATGAAGGCTCACGGAATAAAGAAGAAACCTGCGTTCAGTGCGGTCGAGATTGAAGGTAGTGAGCATGAGTTTATGGCGGGAGATAGGTCGCATTCACGGTGCGATGAGATATATGAGATGCTTGAGATGGTTCATCTTGAGATGGAGGTGAACGGTTATGTGCCAAGAGGCAGTACAGGTGCTTACTCAGATTGTGACTGATAAATATATCAAGTTGCAGATACAGTTCGTGTGGACATTCCCGAAGGGGAAAAGACATAAGCAACAAATGAGGATTGAAAGGTGCTCGTAAATGGAAGCACTTCTTTTTTCCTTCTCCACTTTCTCATACACTTGTCCCATTTGGCAATTAATACACTTAAAAATAAGAGAAAAACACCAGATAAACACAACTATTTACAGAACCAACAATAACAATTGATGAGTGTGGCCCAGGTCTGTCTTTTTTCTGTTACAGAGAAAGATCAGAGCTGCTAGGAGATGGAGCCGGCCTCTTCACAAACGGATGCTCCAGTAGTTCAGCAGCTGAGGGTCGTCGGCTTGGAATGACCTGTACGCACATTTGAATGAAATCGCGGGCCTCTCTTGTCAGGGAAGCTGGAATAGGCGGCGGCTCACCCCGTCCGATTTTAAATAAAGCTTGAGTCTGCGAATTGGTGGAGTGTTATTGAAAGGCAGATGATTTAAATTTCTGGAAGTAACAAAAAGATAAAAGGGTCTCCTATACGGAATATGGAACAGTGAGACTCATGAAAGTAGTTCATCCGTCCAATCAAATAACTTTTTCTACCTTTTCATTTACCCTAAATTATAGCAAATATGAAGCAGTGATTACTTTCTATTATGTCGAGGGATGTATCTTGCATGTAAAATGTACTCAAATAATGTTATCACACTACGATTTCTTTGACTTCACAAGAAGCAGAAAAGGTCTGCCCAGGAATCAGATTATGGTCTATGGGTTAAAAATAAGGCATTATTGCAGTATTTCATACTAGACATTCCGAATACATGTTTGCACATGCTTCACAACTGGTAAGAAGGAAAAAGAATGCAGTAGTTCAGTAATCAGGTCCTAAGTCTCTTGATTGTTGTAGTCATGTGAAAGGAAACAATTAATCCTGCAACTATTATTGATAAAATAGAGCTCATAATGGAGAAGTACTTAGGCTTAGTTTGGTATTGAGGTCTATTTAACGCTATTAGATAAAATGGAGTTGAGAAAAAAGCATATAGGGATATGCTTCTGCGTTCTCCGGTGGGACCGCAGAAAATATATCATAACCGACTCATTGCAATATGCGGAACGCAATATTATGTACGGAAACAAACCGGGTATTTTTCCAACGTACTTTCTCACAGCACGTAATGCAATCTCCCCGCAATCCCAAACGAAGCCTTAGAAAAGCCAAACAGAAATCACTCGTGCATGCCAAGCTCAGCCAAGCTGCTTAATATCCGTTTTGGCTATTATGTGGTTAGAAAGGTTGATATTCCTATTAATATGCCCATATTAAAAGGACATGCTACCTCCAAACTCAAGTTAATTATAGTGAAGAGATGTACATAATCCGGTATTAGTGAATGACAATCGTTTAATTCTTGATTAATTTATGACTTTGATGCTCATCTCAATAGACCATTAATAACAGAAACTATGTATAAATTCCCCATTCTAGATATCATATGGCTATCGGAAATGTGAAAATTTTGATCAAAGTTGTTAGACTTCATAGTAGTATGACTAAATATCGAATACTGGTCAGTTGAGACTCACCCATTCTGTATTAGGATAAGGAAGCCGACCAGTCAGCATCTCCAAAACAGTGCAACCGAGGCTCCATATGTCAGCTGAAGGCCCGTAAGGCTTTGCCCTAGCAACCTGTGAATCAAACTCGGCATCAGATCGCACATCAAAATCTGGTGAATATAAAGTCTGGCCGCAGCAAACTTTTGAAATAAAAATTGTCTGAAAGCAGATACGCAAAAATAGTAATCGGTGCAAAGAGTTGTGTGTTCTTGATGTAAGTTAAATCATGGTTAAGTTCTATCAGAGCAATAGTAATAGACCAATTACCAACGACAGGGAGAAAAGTTTGGCCTCATTCTATCTTATTATAGGAGAAATTAGTTTCAAGTTGGACTCTTAGTATATCCACAAAAGTTAGGCAAGCAATCATACTTCACGAAAAAGAAAAAGAAAACAAAAGGGCAAATCAGTTTCAAAGTTCAAAGTAATTTTAACATTTTGGGTTCTACAACGTGTAGAGAGCCTTGCAAGAACTGCATCATGAACAATGAATCATGGCCACATGATTTTTGGACTCATTTTAATTATGATTAACAAGATGTAAACAAGACAGAAACAAGCTGACCTCTGGTGCCATCCAGTAGACACTTCCTTTGCTAGATTTCAAGCCATTTGACATAGTTGTCTGAGATACATAGACAAAAGTTAAAATCCAACTCCTGAAATGCAGTTTAAAAATGGATACAAGCATAAGCTACCAAGCCATGAAAGTCAATGCAAAAAAGAATAGATTTGACCTCCTTTGCAAGTCCGAAATCTGCAAGTTTCACAGCTCCATTTGAATCGACCAGTATATTAGCACATTTGATATCTCTGGAAAGAAAATAAATGTGCAAGAGTTGGTGAAGATTGACATAATATAATACTATAAGAGACATAGATTCCAAAGCCCAAAAATCATACATGTGTAAATGAGTTTTTGCTGCATGAGAAAGTGGTTTTCTCCTTTTCTTATTAACTGTGGTAACAAAGTCATTTTCTCCCTTATCCCAAGTATAACTTCCCTGTTTTTTTTGCTCTGAACTTTTTGTCCTCTTTATCTTCATTAGTCACTGTAAAAATCCTAAGTAGCCATGTGCCAGCTAAGCCAGTTGGCGCAGACCAAATCAGCCCTCTTAAAGATGCAATACTTCTTTTTTATCAGCAAAAAAAATCAATTGACATACTAGGGTTCTCTCTAAACCTTTTTAATCTTTAATGTTCACTCTCTACCCTTTAGTAATCAATATATGAAAGGCAAAACTTTTCCCTGTTTGACAAACTCTATGGATCACCTGAAGGACCATAGTCAGGCTGGCATGTTATAGCTCTAATGCATACATTTGTGCACGACTTTATTACAAAAAGTAAATGATTTAAAGCTTCACATGAGACCTAAGCAAGGCCATTTCCTCTGCAACTATATCTCAAGTATAGTCAACTCTTCACACTCCATAAATGGCAATAAGTACAAGATAATTAGTTTGGGCAAAAGACATATATGCTAGTATTCCAGCCTAGTTCTATATATAGAGTCCGGCTGCTATGCTATCAATAGTACCAAACATTTGGTACTATCAAGTTTTCTGCTGTTAGATTAACCCTTTTGATTTTTTTTACCAGTTAGATTATACTATTCAACCAATTTAACCAATTTATGCTCTCTCTCTCTCTCTCTATATATATATATATAGAGAGAGCATAAAATGAGGGCCAATTTAAGCATAATGAGCATCCTTATCTCTGATGTAGACATTTGCAACTTTACAGTAATGTTTTTTTATGTTATCATATCATGGCATATTGGCATGTGTATTAACTTGTGGTCCAACAACAACGCTGCTTTTCTATTTTGGCTTCATTAGAAAATGCATCACTTTTTTATTTACTTTCTGACATATCTATTCCAATAAACATCACCATCTCTTGCCTACAGATTAAGTACTACAGGGTAACAAGTTTACTAGTTAAAACATTGTAGCACGTTGCTATCATGCAAAAGCAAGCAAGATCCAAGATAGTTAAATGCACGAGTATCAGCACACAAATCACATAACACTCCAATTTAGTAACCTGTGCACGACATTGCGCTGATGTAGATAATTTAACCCATGTAGAATCTGCCTTGTGTATGCAGAGACTTGTGAATTCTGCAATCGGTACTTCTGATACAGAGATGCCAAAGAGCCTCGACTAACAAGTTCAAGGAAGACGTATAATGTTGCTTTTGCCTGTAATACAAGAGAATAAACAAGTATAAGAATCCATAAGAAAGTCTCTTTAACATGAAAATAGGTATTTGTCATGACCAACTGCAGATAACACTTAAAATACCTTCTCAGTTCCATAATACTGAACTATGTTCTCATGTTGGAAACGACTTAAAAGCAAGATTTCCTGAAATCAGAAGCTCAGCATTAGGACATAAGAAAAATTTCTGTAAACGATGTCACACTTTAAAATTGAGTACCCAGTAATTTTTTTATTTTTGAACAGCAGAAAAAAAAAGTTTGTCAAGAACAATCAGACTAAATTACCACAACATATAAAAGGAATTCTTCAAGAATTATTTTAAAGAGTACGACATGTATTCACCTGCTCCAGTTGAAAAATACGCTGTTCTGCGTTATTTCCTTGGTCAAGTAAGGAGACTTCTTTAACAGCAAAGAAAAACCCGTCGCTGGAATAAAAAAGGTAAATTATAACGTTTGATATGGATATGTGCTCACAAAACTATGTATTACATGCCAAATTGCCCATATAAGGAATTTGGGATTGGCTGCAGGAGTATGGACAACAACACTACGAGTTCACATAAATATATGAGCACTATTATATTCTATAAACAGCTAGGATAGAATGAGAATATAAGTATAATATAACAGCCAACAATAGTGGGTTAAAAAAAAATTTAGTTTTGCAAATCATGGCAGAAGGTTTATACCATGATGATTTTTACCTTCATATTATCATCTAGATTTTTATCTTCATATCATCCATAGATGATAAAACATAGCAGGCAAAACTGTTACCTAGAAAAGAATCATGATAGAAACCAATGAGTAGTCCGATGGAATGTAGAGCTTTTCCTACCCATGCTAATCTTTCCTATCAGGGTATGTTTGCTTCGTGATTGAAATAGTAATAGAAAATAGAATTGGATTGCATTGGAATGGAAAATGGAATGACGAATTATCCAAAAATATTCGGTTTATTATTGGAATGGAAATCGGAATGAACATCTAGGGTTTTGAGAGAGCATTTTGATTAAGAGAGAGGAGAGTGACGGATTGAGAGGAGGGGAAGGTATTTGTGAGAGAAGGCTTCGAGTGGTTTAATTTGGAATGGGCCAATCCTGGAGTCATAGCCGGATTGGGCTATAAATGAATTAGGCCATTCCCATTCTAGCGTGGACTGGGAATGGGAATCCGATTCCTACAAAACAAACAATAACTATCGAAATCAATGAATCTCATTCCGATTCCATAGTCCAAAATAGGTGAACCAAACAAGCCATTAATGTACTGGTACTTTTGATCTAAAGAAATAAAGAACTCATCCAAGGTGTTCAATAGGCCCATTAGCTAGTCCATGGATATCCATCACTTTTCCTTACCTAGATGGAGTAGACTCCACTGGTTATTCTTATGCCTACTCTGTTATAGTATGAACATAACTCCAAACTGATCTGAAAATGGAAACAAGGTACTTGATGGGGTCATTGGGGTGTAATCATTAAGCCTACCATAAACATAATTTGAGTCCTTTACAATAAGAAAAATGAGTAAAATGCCATTTATAGTAATGAGAATAAAATCCAATTTCCTTGGTGTCTAGCTTATTAACTGTTCTACATGTTTGATTATCTGTATACATACCTCAGCTTAAAATTTCCTACGTATGTGGAACTAAATTAGATACCAAAACATTGAATTAGTGCAACAAGTAATTTTGACAAGGAATGAGCAGCTGTAAAGAATAGGATGCATGTAATTGAATATAATTGAATATAATTAAGATCAAAAGAATGAAGGAAAATGTGAATTTAACAACAAAAAATATATGGCGGCTTACTCGCTGATGGCCTCATAAACCGTTCCAAAGGATCCACTACCAAGAAGCTCCCCTTTAGTCCATGATCTGATCACCCTCTTGAGCATCCCGTTAGGCGATACGGTGATCGCTCCTGCAGTGCGTGCGCTCAAAGACTCATCACCTTTGCTTGGAGAATTCTCCGCACCTGATGGTACAACCCTCTCATAATTCGAAGTCGATTCCGCGAGACCTCTCGCAGTCACTCCCATTCTCGTCCCCTTCGCTTCATCGTCTCCGTCCCCCGCAACTTCCTCTTTCTCTTTCGAAGAGCGAGATCTCCTCTCGGCCGGGGGAGGTAAATTAGCCCTAATTTTGCCACGTTCGGCTCCATCAGGATCCGCGCCGCTCCCGACGATCGAAACCCTAACACTAGCATCTTCTTTCGGGATTGGGGGAGGAGAGGGAGGGGGATGGTGGCGGAGGAGGTCGGAGTGGGTCTTGGAGGCGGCCCAGACGGAGTGGGAGATGGCGAAGTCCTCGGGCCCGGAGAGGCCGAAGGCGCGGTAGAGGAGGTCGACCTCGCCGTCGACCCCGCCGCGGATCCCGAAGCTCTTCTGCGCGGCGAAGGCGGCGGCGGCGGCTGCGGCTGCGGCGGAGGCTTCGAGGTCGACGGAGGAGGACTCGTACTCCACGTTCTTGATGGCGTTGATGCGCTCGAGTCGCCGGCGCCCCGATCCCGGTGAGCGCTTGTAGTCCATCGTCGTCGTCGTCGTCGTCTTCGACCTTCGCTTCTCTCCTCGACGAGGAAGAGGCAGAAGAAGAGGAAAAGCAGGATAACGATGGAGGAGGAAGGAGGAGCTCAAGCAGCTTTGTACAGCTGTTTTTTTTTGTATTTTTGTTTGTTTGGGTAAATTACACTTTGGTCCTCAAACTATGTACTGCCTGTCACATTGATCCTTGAATTAAGTTATTAGAATATTTGACTCCAGCTTTCTCAATTGTTCTAATCAAGTTTCACAATTCAATTTAGTTTGCCAAAAATTAATTAACCGTAGAGATATATGTAATATAATATTTTAATTATTATTACATAATCAATTAAAATAATCAAGTTTTACAATTCAATTTAGTTTGCCAAAAATTAATTAACCGTAGAGATATATGTGATATAATATTTTAATTATTATTATATAATCAATCAAAATACTTTCACATTATTTTTATATTAGTAATTTACTCATATTTAACTAATTAAATTACATTGTAGGACTTAATTAGAATAATTCAGAAATTTGAGTTAAAAAATAATAAGTTGAAATTTGAGGACCAAAATGCTAACGCGTTTCCAAAGTTTAAGGACCAAAAGTGCAATTTGCCTTTTCCTTTTGCTTTTTTTTTTTTTTTTTTTGTCCGGTTTGTTGACTAAGCAGCTCCCTTGCAGAAGAGAAGTCGTTGTGTGTGTAATTGTGTACTGAAAATAAACCGGATATAAATAAATAAATAAATAAATGGGATAAAGATTTAAATATTGTGGAAAGGCGCCGTCCTAGTTAAGAAATTATTTCTTGCACCCGGTGTATCCGTACTTGTTATGCACCGTAACAAAATTTTGACGATAACTTTATTAATAAAACTTTAAATCATAATCAGATAATTTAAATCTACGTCATATTTAACATAAATTTTTTACTATAATACAAAAAATAAAATTTAAATAATAAAATATTTTATTTGAATTATAGAATAGTAAAATAAAGTGCAAAATAAAAAGGTAAAAAGGGCTTTTTTTTTTTTGCAAATAGCCCCCTCACAAATATTTATTTTAAAATTGGCCCTATTAAAATTTAATTTGCAAAAATAGTCCTGATCCTGCCACGCAAGCGCCACGTCAGCGCCACGCTGGCGAGGCTGGGCCAGGTGTTTAAGTTGAACACGGTGAATCATTCACCGTGTCCAATACAAATGGGTATTTGTATTAGACACGGTGAATCATTCACCGTGTCCAATATAAATGGGTATTTGTATTGGACACGGTGAATGGTTCACCGTGTCCAATACAACTATTTAGGCCTTGATCATTTTTTGGGTAAATGGGTATTTATATTGGACACTGTGAATCATTCATCGTGTCCAATACAAATATGGGTATTTGTATTGGACACGGTGAATGATTCACCGTGTTCAATTTTGCCCCAACTCCCCGCGTGGCGTTGACGTGGCGCCCACGTGGCAGGGACAGGGCTATTTTTGCAATTTAAATTTTGACAGGACCATTTTTGAAATAAAATTTTCTAAGGGGGCTATTTGCAAAAAAAGCCCAGGTAAAAATGTACTAAACCATACCGGTAAAAGTTGAGGTTTATCCTTATCGATAATAATCAGCTCGTGAGAGGAGGATGGGTGTGGTGAAATGGTCGTATTTGGATAATGGTCAACGGGCGCGCATTTTGATCGCGCTGACCAAACATTCTTTGATTGGATGTGAGCCGTCGGATGAGCAGCCAACGGTGGAGAGCTCACATAGTCATTGCGTCATGTGATGCGTCAGTAATTGTCAAACATAATTTTCAAAAAAAAGTAAATATAATTTATTCTAATTATTTATTCTTCTTTATTTATTCTAATTTTCTTAAATTGTTATATTAAATTTTATAGTGTAATTTTTTTAAGTAATTAGTGATGCGTTGCAGATATGGCAATAATACGATATCTTAGTTATTTATATACCATTAACTATAATACTGTTATATCACTTTCGTATTAATAATATATTATTATTTAGTGAATTTGAACTAGAAATTAGTCCACCTGTTTAACATGTTTATTGGACATTTGATATTCAGATTTGACTAATAGAATTATAGAACCTGCTTGACCCTCTATCGATTCATCGATTCATTGAACATTAAATTCAAATTTTTTTTTAATAAAATAAGTAAATATATATCCACTTTCAAATTAACATGCACCACAACATCTTATAATAGGGTTTTCAATTTTGGCATGCAATTCACTCTCAGCCCAATAATACCCACTACAATCCAGGCCCATTTACTTCTCTTAATAAGTTGGTAGATGAAAATTTTTTATTTTATTTTGGTAAACTATTTTAAATCGGTTAATTAATCTTTCAAAATTTTGATTCTACTATAGTTTTGTTTGATTTGAGCCGGTTAATAGTATTTTGACTTTAAAATTTAAGCTAATTACTTATTTTAATGATTTATTGTTACGATAATTGCATGAAGTATACTAGCCATACCTGTAAAAATGAATGGCATATTCAAATTTTATAGTTAAAGTGTCGCTAATTGATTCAAATTAAATAAATTGAAATGTTGGATAGTGAAACAAAATTTTGAAAGGTCGAATAGCTAACCCAATAAGGTTCATAGTTAAGATAAGTTCTGTATTTTTTATCTTTTATTTTTATTTTTTTTATTTTTTTAAAATGAGGAAACGAGTACTCCAACCATAATTTTGAATGGCTAAATTTATTGCCTTTGTTTTGTGATTCATAAATATTCATTAATGAACTATTGCCATATAATATGCTTGCAAGAAATTTGTAAAAGTGTTAGTAAGTACAGCGTTACTCATATTAATTTGCAGCCTGAATTTAAAATTTAGATAAAAATATATAAATTTTACCTCAACTATCACCCATTTGGATTTAACTTTCTAACCTTTAAAAGTTTTGATATAATTAGCTGATCTTTTAATTTATTTGATTTGAATCAGTTAGTGAAATTTAAATTCAAAATTTAAATTTTTCGTTTATCTTTACGAATTTAGTTAATAAATTATATGCAATTTACGAAACTGCAAATTTATTGAAGTAAGAAATTAGCTTAAATTTCATATTCGAAGAGCCATTGAATCACTTAAATGAAACAAATTTAAAGGTTGGATAGTAAAATCAAAATTTTGAAAGATTAGATAGTCGAACCAAAATGGTCTATTGTTCATATAAGTTTTATACATTTTTACTAAAATTTATTCAAGAAACATTCATGAATTCATAAAAGAGCTTCTACTATGAATTATTGCCTAACTAGGTCTAGTTAAACAACCATTTTGATTCGACTATTTAATATTTCAAAATTTTGATTTTAATACCTAACCTTTCAATTGGTTTCATTTAAGTGATTCGATGGCTCTTCGAATACTACATTTAAACAAATTACTTACTTTAATAAGTTTGTAGTTACGTAAATGCATATAATATACTAACTAAATCCGCACAGATAAATAATAATTGAAAATTTGAAGCTAAAGTGTTCTTGGGGATAAGCAAAAAGTGGCTATCCTAGGAATAGGTATAAATTGAGGTATAAACGGAGATTAGATCAATTTTGCGTTTGGATAAAAATTGGGTTATTCCTAGATATAAGAAAAATAGTTTTTGCTTAGATAAGATAGAATAAGAATTAAAGTGGGTAATTATAAATAAAAAATAATGATATTACCTTTCTTATTATATTTAAATTTAAAATTTTAAATTATATATATTTTTAAATTTAAAATTTTAACTTTTAAATTTCAAAATTTAAAATTAAAATTTAAAATTTAAAATCTCAAATTTTAAATTCAAAATTTTAAATTTTAAATTTCAAACTTTAAATTTAAGTTCAAATTTAAATTTAAAAAATATAAAATATCAAATTTTAAATTTCAAATTAAAATATCAAAATTTAAATTTAAAATTTAAAATTTAAAATTATAAACTTTAATTTTGAGATTATAAATTATAAATTTTAAAAATTTTTAATTTTTTCAAATAAGAATAGGGGTGGAAACAATTAATAAAAATAATTTATTATAATAAATGTATAAATTTTTTTAAAATTCTACTTAAACTTAAATTTAATAAAAAGAATTTATTATAATATTTAAATATAATTTATTATAAATTTTATTATAATATTTAAATATAAATAATATGTATTAATATAGTACAATTAATAATTTTATAATAAAAATAAGATATTATAATATATAACATATTATATTTATATAATTTAGTTTTAATTTAATTTATAATTTTAATAAAGTTTGAAATTAAATATTGGAATAGTACTATTCCATCAAAATGATGGAATAATAAATCCTAAGCTATTTCGGAATAGCCGGAAATAATAAA
Source organism: Ananas comosus (assembly GCF_001540865.1). Classification (NCBI taxonomy): domain Eukaryota; kingdom Viridiplantae; phylum Streptophyta; class Magnoliopsida; order Poales; family Bromeliaceae; genus Ananas; species Ananas comosus. Next base: position 10,289,559 of record NC_033626.1, read on the forward strand.
ATTTGACCAGAATAAAATATTATGGCCAAAAATTATTTTGTTATGCGGAATAGCAAGGATAACCTTCGTTATCTCTGCTTATACCGCCAACCAAACGGGCCTCCGGTGCGATGGGGCAAATTAAAGTTTATTCAATTTTTTAAAAAAAAATAAAAACCGATGGTTGACCCTTTGACCTTTGTTGGCGGTTACTTGCGCTGATCTGGCACAATCAATTCTCTCTGCTTGGGAAAAGCCCGCCTCTCCTGCGCGCAGCAAATCACAGGTGTCATCATTCACACATAATTGCCCTCGACCAACCACAAATTGACACGTGGCACGTCAGCTCACACAACCCGATCACACTACGCGTGGGTTCGTCAATCCCCCGTACGGCCCACGTGCTCTCCAGTGTGCCTGGTGATTAGAGAAAATGTTATTATTTTTATTATTATTAGAATTATTAGCCTGATGTTAATGCAATGTATTCGTGGACCCTTTGCTTTTAATTTTTAATTTTAAAGGTTTCTCCTTTGTTGCGGTGGCATTATATTAGTGTGTTTCAAATCTTTTCATTTATTTTGTTAGATTATTAGATAAGCGAAAAATATTGATGATTTAAGCCTCTTTCGGCATTATTTTTGAAGAAACGAAAATTCTATAGATGTAAATCTCATATGTGTACTAATAGTATTTATTGCTCTTTAAAATTTCGAAAGATTGAATGATTGAATCTAAATAATTTATAATTAATGTGCAAATTTGTCTGAACTATAAACTATTTTTTATTAGATACCAAACCTTTAAAAAATTTTAAGTCGGACAACGATACTTTGACTACAAAATTTAACCTAACTATTTATTTTAATAAATTTATAATTGTGAAAATTACATAAAGTATACTAATGTCTAATTAAATTGTGAAAATAAACAGCAAATCTAATTTTTGAAGTCAAAATATCACCAACCAACTCAAATTAAATAATTAAAAGATTAAATAATAAAATTATAGTTTTAAAAATTTAAATAACTAATTTAAAATGATGTATCGTTCAAATAAGTATTGTATTTTTTTTTTTTACCTAATTTTATAAATTCTTTTCCAAAATTGACACTGTCAATTTTAGATGTGTAAATATCTCCCTTTAAAATAGGTCACAGGGGAGCCGTACGATCCGAACATAAATTCGAGCACGTGAACGTCCCTGCGACGTCAAGATGGGATCAAATCAGGGCCGTCCAATCTCCAACCTGTGAGAAATCCGAGGCGCATCAGAGGGTGGTTGGCTCGGGCCGTGGGCTCCCCCGAAGCGTCTCCATCGCCGAGTTTAATGCCTCGCCCTTTTACCCCGTCCTCGCTTTTGAATTCGGCGTCGGGTTTCCCGATCCCCGCCGATTTCGCCGACACCGACGCGCCGTGTCCTCCCGCGATCGGACCGTTGGTTGCGGGCGATTGGACGGCGGAGATGCGACGTTGCCGTGGTCGCCCCGAGTGGTCTCCGTCGCGTTTTGCGGGTGCACAAAATAGAACAATTCTATTCAATCACTACATACATGGGCACAGTTTTCTTTTTTCTTTTTTCTTTTTTTTTCTGACAAAAAAAAAAATCATCGCCACCATTGTCGAGAGCAGTTTGTACTTCACAGCTATCCCTCCTCTGGATATAATGACTCAAATTCGAATCCTGTTTCGAGAGGGTCATCTTTGAGTATAATGACTCAAATTCGAATTCTGCTTCGTGAGAGTATATATATATATGACTCAAATTCGAATTCTGTTTCGAGAGCGTCATCTTTGAGTATAATGACTCAAATTTAAATTCTGCTTCGAGAGAGTATATATATATATATATATATATATATATATATATATATATATATATATATATATATATTTCTAATAAAAAAGTTTGTCGCCCTCACTGTCTAAAACAGTCGGTACTTCATAGCTACCCCTCTGAATATAATGATTCAAATTTGAATCCTATTGCGAGACGGTCTTCTTTGAGTATAATGCCTCAAATTTGAATTTTGATTCGAGAGGGTACGTATTCTGTGTACGTGCGTTCCTTTTTTTTTTTCTAATAAAAAAAATTATCATCATCGCTGTCTAGAATAGTTTGTATTGCTGCCCCTCCTCTTAGTATAATGACTCGAATCCGAATCCTATTTCAATAGGGTCTTTTTTGCGAATTCTATTTTGAGATGGTACGTCCTTTGTATAGGCCTACTGGTATCTTAAAATAAGAATAAAATTATATATATATATATATATATATATATATGAGATTTTACATAATACAGTCTTCGTACATTATTGACGTATTAATAGATTAATTTAATATATATGTTGCTGCAATTTAGGGGCAGGGGAGAGATTCTAAACTTGCAAAATATTCATTTTGATCGTGACTTTTGTCATTAATGAAGAACTATTAATAGTAGGGATTTCAAAATCTATGACCCAAACGAGAGAATGGTCTTAAGTAAATAAAGGCTTATTTTCTTGGGATTAGAAGCGACAAATACTTTGATTAATGGTGATATTACATGCCATTAGTAATGTTTATATGAAGTTTATTCATTATCCAAAAAATTGATATAACAAAAAGTGATATAAAAATAGTGTGAATACTCATTAAAAATGTAAAATAATTATATTTTTTTAAATACTTAAAGTACGAAATTAAAAACGACTGATGAATACGGTGAACAACAACAAATATATACTACGTGTGTGTGTATATATATATATATATATGCTGACTAAAGACAACACATTATTTAGAAATCTGACCTTCAACATAAAAATATATAAAAAAAATCAACCTTTTTCAAGTACTAGTGCCACGAAAGCTGGTCAATTAAAAATATGGTTTGAACAATTGGTCAAACTATGCGCATTGGTCAAAGAGCATATATATTTTTTATTTATTTTACAGCTATTTATGTTGGTGGTATTCCCGGTGCCTTTAGTCCGTACAGGCGTAGGTGAACACTAGCATGCGTGCATGTTGTGGCACGTGCGAAGAGGGGAATTTTTAAATAATAAATTAATAAATCATGCAATAATGGGCTCATTATATACGGGTTGATTAAATTAACCTGTGCGTGGTTGACGTGGAACACTACCATGCACCAAATTAACTTACAAAATCGAAAAATCTTTTCTCAAGTTTTTTTTTTAATATAGTATTCATTGATAGAGAGTTTGGATATAAATTTGAAAAAGAAAAAAAAAAAACAAATAGATAAAAATTTAAAAAAAGTTTTCTAAAGATTTGCTAACTTTATAATAAAAGGGGCAATTGCTTATATACTCGGAAAAATTTCCGACTTTCTAATTTAACGCTCTTATAAGGTCAATATTGAAAATACCTTTTTTATATTTCAACTTATTTTAAATATACGTCAAGAGTTAAATTCTATTAATGAACGATTAGCAATAACTATTATCTCTATGAAATTACTATTTTGTCATTCAAATATACCTTTCTATCATCACTGCTTTTTCTTATTTGCCATTAAATTAGGGGCACAAAAAATATTTTAATTTTTGGTCTTTTCAAATATACATTTGTACCATCACTAATATTTCTTATTTGCTCTTAACTTAAGGGCAAAGTAGAAATTTGATTTTTTTTAAACTCTAGTTGATATTTAACTCACATTTAACCCAATTAACTTAATGAGTGGTAAGTGCAAGGAAATTTTAGAATAACAGTGGAACATAGGAACATAGGAAGGGTATATTGGAAAAAAAAAAGAGTAGAGATAAATGTGATATTTTCAAAGTTTTCAGAAGTATATATGTAATTATCTCAATAAAAAACTATAAGACAGTTATAACTACTAATATTTTATTCAATTGAATATAGAATAAAGAGTTGTAATCATAAGTAATTTGTTTGGTTTGATACAATTGAAAATCATATTTACAAATGCTATCATTTATAATAAGGTATGAGATATATATTCTAATGCAGATAAAAAAAGAAACTATTTCAAAGATGATTAATTAAGCAGGTAAACTTGAATACTTTATTTAAAATTACTCTTTTCTACTATTACTGCAATTGTGCTTCATTGTATAGTTCCAAGTAAAATAATTGAATTCAAGTATATCAAACCGACCACCATATTAGAGGACGGTAACAAAGTAACTACAAAAAATAAATTGGTAAATTACATTTTTACTCCCCAAACTATGAGTCGCATGACACTTTGGTCCTCAAATTTTAATTTATAGCAATTTCTAACTAGAACATTCTAAATTATTGTAATCAAGTTCATACAATCCAATTTAGTTGAATAAATTTTAACGTATTAATAATGCAAAAATAACGAAGCATCTTAATTTTTGCTACATCATCAATTATAGTATTCACATATTAATTTAATAGTAGCAACACGTTGCTATTTAATCAATTAAATTGGGTTACAAAACTTAAGTGCAATAATTTTTAAAAAAATGATCTCGAAATGGCTACAAATTAAAATGTGAGTGCTAAAGTGGCACACGCCTTGTAGTTTTAGGACCAAAAGTGTAATTTGTCCTAAGTAAATTTAGAACCTAATTAATAAATGGGTTACCAAGAAACTGAGTCCGTGCCAAATAGGTTTCTGTTAATAAATACCAAGTAGTGAGGAGTAATGCATCCCCGGCCCTCTTACTCTTCAAATACTCCCTCTCCCCATTCCCTTCCCACTCTATGTATTCCTCAAACCTCTCTCTCTCTCTCTCTCTCTCTCTCTCTCTCTCTCTCTCTCTCTCCCCTTATTTGCCTTTGAAGCATTTGCATCACCTTCTAACTATTATATCTCCAAGCAAACTATATATTAGTTAGGAAGGAATAGAGCTAATTGGTAACCACTCAAACACCACTCTACATGTTACCGACCTTTTTTTTTTTTCTTCGTAAGTTAAAGTTTGGTTAAGGGGACGGACGCCTGGTTCGAGGTCTCTTGAGAGTGAACCCTCTCTCTGACTCTCTCTCTCTCTCTCTCTCTCTCTTAAGAGCGTGCTCGGGAGATCTCGGACCAGGCTTCCATCCCTTTAACCAGCATTTGCATCGGCTCTGATGAGGAAAATTACCTCAGATCATATATCGTAAGCGATTGACTGCATGCGTGCATGTCATGGGTGGTAGGTGGTAATTTTCATGCATATTTAATTAGTGTCCATTTCTACTTTATATAGCATTCTTATCTACTCTTCGGTCTTTAAATTAACTGTGAATGTTCATCATCTTCCTTTCAATTGTTATAACAACATTTGCAACTTGGCATACATGCAGTAGGCTCATGAGGTTCTTAAAGTCTCTGTTGTTATCTTTATTTTATCTTATTTATTTATTTATTTATTGCTTTTGCTGCTGGAACAATCATATTGATGCATGCTTTATCATTACTAATCAAGTTGATATGCTACATTTGTTGTGCAATTATTTTGTACACAATGTTCATTAAATTAGTAGATATATTTCGTTGCTCCATGCATGGTGGATAAAAGATAAAGCTATTAAAAAAAAAAAGAAGCAAAAGGTGTGGGAGTATTTGACAACAATTTTAGCTAGCTACTTCTTTCACGTAATTAGCCGCGGTCATTTGCTTCGAGAGCAAATTAATAATAATCATGTTGAATAACATTGCTCTTTGTTTCTAGTATACATTTTAAGTTAAGTTATGATGCAATATTTATAGAGGCTTTTGGGGTTATGACAAAAGAAGGAAACGTAGCTATCAAGGAGATTTAATGACTTAGCATTTTGGTGGGATGTGAATGTGATATGAAAGGGTCACAGCAGAAGCAAGGTTAGTAAATGTGTAGTAGTGGGAATCTTGACGCAACGTACGTTCATGTAAAGGGTGAAGTGAATGAAGATGCCATAGATGGATTTCAATCAGGTTTTTCCAAGCCCCCCCTGGATTTGTATTGTAGGTTAACTTTNCCACCTACCACCATCATCTCAACCTCACATCTCTCCATCCAATGGCTAAAAACTCAAAAGCACCACTCATATAATACTTTTACAAGTATTCTAGCTCAACTATATATATATATATATATGAGATTTTACATAATACAGTCTTCGTACATTATTGATGTATTAATAAATTAATTTAATATATATGTTGCTGCAATTTAGGGGCAGGGGAGAGATTCTAAACTTGCAAAATATTCATTCTGATCGTGACTTTTGTCTTTAATGAAGAACTATTAATAGTAGGGATTTCAAAATCTATGACCCAAACGAGAGAATGGTCTTAAGTAAATAAAGGCTTATTTTCTTGGGATTAGAAGCGACAAATACTTTGATTAATGGTGATATTACATGCCATTAGTAATGTTTATATGAAGTTTATTCATTATCCAAAAAATTGATATAACAAAAAGGATATAAAAATAGTGTGAATACTCATTAAAATGTAAAATAATTATATTTTTTTAAATACTTAAAGTACGAAATTAAAAACAACTGATGAATACGGTGAACAACAACAAATATATGCTACGTGTATATATGCTGACTAAAGACAATACATTACTTTGAAACCTGACCTTCAATATAAAAATATATTAAAAAAATCAACCTTTTTCAAGTACTAGTGCCACGAAAGCTGGTCAATTAAAAATANTTATCATTCAAAATATAATATTTTATTTAAAATCTAGTCTAGTATTAAACTTTAGTTAAGCTAATCTCATTTACATTAAATCGATGAGACTCAAACAATTGGTCAAACTATGCGCATTGGTCAAAGAGCATATATATTTTTTATTTATTTTACAGCTATTTATGTTGGTGGTATTCCCGGTGCCCTTAGTCCGTACAGGCGTAGGTGAACACTAGCATGCGTGCATGTTGTGGCACGTGCGAAGAGGGGAATTTTTAAATAATAAATTAATAAATCATGCAATAATGGGCTCATTATATACGGGTTGATTAAATTAACCTGTGCGTGGTTGACGTGGAACACTACCATGCACCAAATTAACTTACAAAATCGAAAAATCTTTTCTCAAGTTTTTTTTTTAATATAATATTCATTGATAAAGAGTTTGAATATAAATTTGAAAAAGAAAAAAAAAACAAAACAAATAGATAAAAATTAAAAAAAAGTTTTCTAAAGATTTGCTAACTTTATAATAAAAGGGGCAATTGCTTATATACTCGGAAAAATTTCCGACTTTCTAATTTAACGCTCTAAGAAGATCAATATTGAAAATACCTTTTTTACATTTCATCCTATTTTAAATATAAGTTAAGAGTTAAATTCTGTTAATGAATGATTAGCAATAACTATTATTTCTATGAAATTACTATTTTGTCCTTTCAAATATACCTTTCTATCATCAATGATTTTTCTTATTTGCCATTAAATTAGGGGCACAAAAAATATTTTAATTTTTGGTCTTTTCAAATATACATTTGTACCATCACTAATATTTCTTATTTGCTCTTAACTTAAGGGCAAAGCAGAAATTTGATTTTTTTTTTTAACACTAGTAGATATTTAACTCACGTTTAACCCAATTAACTTAATGAGTGGCAAGTGCAGGGAAATTTTGGAATAACAGAGGAACATATGAAAGGTATATTGGAAAAAAAAAAATAGAGATAAATGAGAAATTTTCAAAGTTTTCAGAAGTATATAGGTAATTATCCCAATAAAGAACTATAAGACAGTTATAACTATGTATATTTTATTCAATTGAATATAGAATAAAGTAATTTGTTCGGTTTGATACAATTGAAAATTATATTTACAAATGCTATCATTTATAATGAGGTATAAGACATATATTCTAATGCAGATAAAAAAAGAAACTATTTCAAAGATGATTAATTAAGCAGGTAAACTTGAATACTTTATTTAAAATTACTCTTTTCTACTATTACTGCAATTGTGCTTCATTGTATAGTTCCAAGTAAAATAATTGAATTCAAGTATATCAAACCGACCACCATATTAGAGGACGGTAACAAAGTAACTACAAAAAATAAATTGGTAAATTACACTTTTACTCCCCAAACTATGAGTCGCATGACACTTTGGTCTTCAAATTTTAATTTATAGCAATTTCTAACTAGAACATTCTAAATTATTGTAATCAAGTTCATACAATCCAATTTAGTTGAATAATTTTTAACGTATTAATAATGCAAAAATAACGAAGCATCTTAATTTCTGCTACATCGTCAATTATAGTAGTCACATATTAATTTAATAGTAGCAGCACGTTGCTATTTAATCAATTAAATTGGGTTACAAAACTTAAGTGCAATAATTTTAAAAAAAATGATCTCGAAATGGCTACAAATTAAAATTTGAGTGCTAAAGTGGCACACGTACGCCTTGTAGTTTTAGGACCAAAAGTGTAATTTGTCCTAAGTAAATTAATTTAGAACCTAATTAATAAATGGGCTACCAAGAAACTGAGTCCGTGCCAAATAGTTTTCTGTTAATAAATACCAAGTAGTGAGGAGTAATGCATCCCCGGCCCTCTGACTCTTCAAATACTCCCTCTCCCCATTCCCTTCCCACTCTATGTATTCCTCAAACCTCTCTCTCTCTCTCTCTCTCTCTCTCCCCCCTTATTTGCTTTTGAAGCATTTGCATCACCTTCTAACTATTATATCTCCAAGCAAACTATATATTAGTTAGGAAAGAATAGAGCTAATTGGTAACCACTCAAACGCCACTCTACATGTTACCGATCCTTTTTTTTTTTTTCTTCGTAAGTTAAAGTTTGGTTAAGGGGACGGACGCCTGGTTCGAGGTCTCTTGAGAGTGAGCCCTCTCTCTGACTCTCTCTCTCTCTCTCTCTCTCTCTCTCTAAAGAGCGCGCTCGGGAGATCTCGGACCAGGCTTCCATCCCTTTAACCAGCATTTGCATCGGCTCTGATGAGGAAAATTACCTCAGATCATATATCGTAAGCGATCGACTGCATGCGTGCATGTCATGGGTGGTAGGTGGTAATTTTTATGCATCTTTAATTAGTGTTCATTTCTACTTTATATAGCATTCTTATCTACTCTTCAGTCTTTAAATCAACTGTGAATGTTCATCAGCTTCCTTTCAATTGTTATAACAACATTTGCAACTTGGCATACATGCAGTAGGCTCATGAGGTTCTTAACGTCCCTGTTGTTATCTTTATTTTATCTTATTTATTTATTTATTTATTGTTTTTGCTGCTGGAACAATCATATTGGTGCATGCTTTATCATTACTAATCAAGTTGATATGCTACATTTGTTGTGCAATTATTTTGTACACAATGTTCATTAAATTAGTAGATATATTTCGTTGCTCCATGCATGGTGGATAAAAGATAAAGCTAGTAAAAAAAAAAGAAGCAAAAGGTGTGGGAGTATTTGACAACAATTTTAGCTAGCTACTTCTTTCACGTAATTAGCCGCGGTCATTTGCTTTGAGAGCAAATTAATAATAATCATGTTGAATAACATTGTTCTTTGTTTCTAGTATACATTTTAAGTTAAGTTATGATGCAATATTTATAGAGGCTTTTGGGGTTATGACAAAAGAAGGAAACGTAGCTATCAAGGAGATTTAATGACTTAGCATTTTGGTGGGATGTGAATGTGATATGAAAGGGTCACAGCAGAAGCAAGGTTAGTAAATGTGTAGTAGTGGGAATCTTGACGCAACGTACGTTCATGTAAAGGGTGAAGTGAATGAAGATGCCATAGATGGATTTTAATCAGGTTTTTCCAAGCCCCCCTGGATTTGTATTGTAGGTTAACTTTGACCTAGCTAGTAATATTTTGGCACTGCAGCTTCTAAAAACACTTATATCTATATTTTTAGTAACCCAAGAACATTGAAAGCCAGCACCCTTCTAACTTTCTTTTCCCTCTTGCAGGCTAGCTACCATAGATCTATAATATTAAAGGAAGAAAAATTGAAATGCTTTGGGGTTTTTTTGATGTTCCAAAGTATAAAAGTAGGTATTTTAAGAGCATATATAATCCCCATGCATTTAGGCCTTAGTCTTACTTGAGTCTGTAATGCAGTGTGATGAAGTATTATTAGTATTTGATGTAAGCCTAAGTCACGTTGAGAGGGAAGAAGTATAGGAGGATGGAAAGAGAGATACACGAAGAAGATAACTTCTCGAAAAGATAAAAAAAATACTGATAGAGCTTGCATGTATATCCAAAGGTTAAAAATGATCAAAGGAGTTAATGTAAGGACCAAAAAATTAGAAACACCAGATTCTCTATACTTCCGATAGCATAGTAGTTCCACTCAGTAAATATTACTGGTGTTAAATAAAGGTATAAAAAACATCCAGGCAAATTAGGTCTTGATTACTCAAAAGTTTGATACGAGAGAAAATGATCTAAAAATAATCTTAATATTGCCGAGACTGTCCCTAACGTAAGTGACAAAGGGCTTGGTGATTGGTAATTTGGTACTTGAGATTTTCAAGTTTGAATCCAAGTTGATTTATATTTCTAGCTAAGTTTATTTTTTTAAAAAAATAAATAAAGCGGGTAGTATACTACCTTTTTCTTTCTCAAAAAAATATTGCCGAGACCAATTAAGCAATCAACCATTCAATATGCATTTAAGAGTTCATAATATTAAATGGATGAAGTGGGAATTGAAATCAAGACCTCAAAGGAAGCTTAAGACTATTTTTAAGACCATATTACTAAAACATTAATCTAACAGGCAATGACTCGGAAATGAATCTTAACTGTACTAATCCCTACTTAGAATCATAAATAATTACTATTAAAAGAATCGCCCACGAAGATTGAAGTACGAGATCTTTTCCCAATTGAAAAACCTATTTTTTTTTTTAATCTTTTCCCCATTGAAAAACCTATATTTTTTTTTATATTGAGAGTGAAAATTAATTTTGAGAAAAGATAGTGTACCACCTACCCACTTTGTTCAACTTTTTTTAAAATAAATTTAGCTAAAAATATGAAGCAATTATATTTCGATTTTGAAACCTCAGGTACCAATTATCAGGTCCTTTTGCTAGCTAGCTAGGGACGGTTAATAATTAATAAAAGTTTATACGAAACTTACCTAAGCAATGGATTTTTTGAATTGGCTCAAATTTCAAAATTTTAATTTTACTATCCAATTTTTTAAATTGTTTGATTTAAATCAGTTGACGATATTTTGACTTTAAAATTTAATCTAATTACTTATTGAATTTATAGTTGTGAGAATTATACGAAGTATACTAACTAGACCTTAAAGATAAACAATTTATTTAAATTTCAAAATTAAAATAGCGTTGAATGACTCAAATCAAACAAATCCAAAGATTAGATAGTAAAATTAAAATTTTAAAAACTTAAATAATTGAATCAAAATGATCTATAATTTGATAAGTTTGGTAAACTTTTTAACTTAAGGTGTGTTTGGTTCTATATAAAACTGTCCCGAATTTTTTTTTTTCAATTGAAAAATAGAATTTCGATATTTGGTTGCTTGTAAAGAAAGAAAATTTTGTTTTACAAATTCAAAGGAAATAAGAGGTTTTCGTTTTCGCTCTCCTCCAATGGAAAACGAAAACATTACGAGGTGGCCTCCACCTCATGGACTGCATCAAAGAGGTCCACCGTGGACCTTTCTCTCTCCCCCCTCTTTTCTTATATATACAGAGAGAGATAGTATTTTATTTTTAATATAAATATACTATTATATAATATTTAATTTATAAATATTATTTATAAAAATATAGTAATTTATTTTTTAGTATTAAATATATATTATAATTGTCACACTTCGTATGACCACTGTTTTTCGGGCACGCCAACAGACCCGTCGTATACATAGAAATTTTTCATGTATACGAAGCGATACCTGTACCTGTAACAGAATATAACTACACAAGAGGTAAAGAGTTGCTATAAATAAAACATGTATATAAAGACATAAAGGGTCCACTATACATATAGAAGCCACAGAACAACCTCGCTCCAGCGAGTACAACAACATAACAGTATGTACACAAAACCCCAAAACTATCTGTGATGGGTGCTCCTCTAGCAAAAGACCAGAGATGAAAAGGGTCTAGTTTGCGACTCCCTTACGACGGTCGGAATCAGCAACAGCAGCAACCCTAGACAAAGGCTCTGCAAAAAGATAGCAATAACTGGGTGTGAGAACTACTGCCAAACAGAGTAGTCCTCAGTGGGTACCGTCACCGACCCCAACGGCCAACCCACTAAGTCTACAGGAAGGTATGCAAAGGATAGTAAGAAAAGCTGGAAAGAACTCTACAGCTATATGTCACTATACTATCGCTAACCAACACAGGCTATTTGTAGATATAGACATGCATCACATTTACCCAATCTCACAAGGGCTGCCCAAACGGACACATCCTGCCTGTAGCCAAGCTACACCGTACGTACACCACCCACGGGGATGGCCGGTCCAAGTACACTGTCCAAACAGGACTGCTGCGACATCAAATCAAGTAAAGCCTCACTCCGGAGCGGCACTCGTGGGCGCGACACAACCGAGTATGCAAGCGTGTCTCTGTCGAGCTCAATCAGGCTTACAAAGGCTATAGTCGATGCAAATGGGTCAAACTGATCCAACAACCAAAACTCTCGTGCCCTTAGCACAATCTGAAACAAGATGTAAATATCTAGGTCCACCGCCCGTCCCGACGGCACCCGACAGTACGGAACGGTCCAAACGCTACAGTAAAACGAGCTCGACCCCCAAGCACGAGCGTAAACTCAATCTACACTAATCTGAGTATCCACTATGCACTAACAGCGGTGATACAAAAGAATAACAGCTTCTGAAACTAAATCTAGTAACTTTTCGAAAAGTGACAGGTGTAGGTTTACGAGTTTTCTCCTAAGTCAAATCCCAGTTCCACATGTAACAAATATTCTAACATTAAATCTCCAAAGTCAGATTTCATATAAATATACAAATCTATGAATTCGAGCTACTAAACATGATAAGCAAAGCCAAGAATACATACTAACAACTCAATGACTTAGAGGGAAATCCGATGATTTCGGTAAATATTAATCTACCTCGAACGCTCGTCCAACACAAGCTAGAAGTCGAAGGAAGAAACCCCGTGCTAGCTCGACCGAAAGCAGCTCAACTGAAAGCGGCCACGGTACACGAGCAATCCTCCAAGACGATGAAAAGGAGATTAGCTCGTACCTCCAACGGCTCCACCGAGACCAGCCACGCACTCGAACGACCCTTCTACGATCAACTCCAACCAGCTAGGGAGAGGGAAGAAGAAGAGAAGCTAACAGCCTTCTCCAAGCTTTCTATGCATATAAATAGGTTGAGGGTCAGTTGGAATGAACTATGCAGCAAAATGACCAAAAAGGCCCTTACCAACTCACTTTGCTGCCTGGAGTATCGGTACTCAACTTGGGTACCGGTACTCGGCACTCAACCAGTAATCCCGCACGCTGGGTACCGATACTAGCCCGATGCAGTACCGTTACTCAATCCCAGTACCGGTACTCTCCAACAGGTACCGGTACTCAATCCCAGTACCGGTACTCACCAACAGATACCGGTACTCAGTATCAAACTGCGCAAACCCGAGAGCATTCAGTTCTATAATTCCTTTGGGGTACCGATACTCCTCCCAGGTATTGATACTTAACACTGAAATCCTACACTTTGTAGATTTTAGTATCAGAACTCTACTCTCGCACTGCGTCAAATCCGTTTTGCGTCCAAGTCGTGCCAAAACGACTCCGACTTGTCCCGACACTCTTCAGAGGGGTCAACAAACCACTGATGCTGAAGTCTCTCAGACAGCTAAATACCAGGGATACTACAATTATATATTATATTACATACTTAATTATTGTATAATATATTTTAAGTATATTATATTTATAAATATAAATTGTAATACAAATAGATGTAAAATGATAATTATTATATTAATAATATATATATATATATATATATTAAAATTTTTTATTTATAATTTTTTTTCTTTCAACCAAACAACTGTAATAAAAAATTATTATTATTTTTCCTGCAAACTAAATATTAAAAAATGTAAAATTTATTTTCTTTCAAAAAAAAGTTTCTATCCAATTTTTTTTTCCACAGTGTAAAAACCAAACACATCCTTAATAATAATAGGATAAACTTCAGATAGTAACCATGTGGTGTCACACTTTCTCACTTTAATATACCGTGGTTTAAAGTGTATTAAGTTAGTATTATGTGGTTTCATTTTTATCTTTTCGTCAGCTCCTCTGTTAATATTTTATTAAATTATATATAAAAAACTTCAGATACTCCACCTAACTTTGCCGAATATTCACTTTAGTACTCTTTAGTTTAACATTGTCATTGCTTTAACAAAAAGAATTAATAAAATTTGATAATAAAAAAATAAAAATAAAATTACAGAAAATTAAATTAATGTAATTTAAATCACATGATACTAAAATAAGAAAGTGTGACATCACACGAGTAGTATTTAAAGTTATTTGAAGTTTTCCCACAATAATAAAATGAATTGAGTGCAGAACACACTCAGGTCGAGGGAAACAAATTCTTAAAGTGAAGAATCCATGCGCTTTTGGCGCTGACCAGTCGGCCTGATTTGACACCGATTGCCTTGGACGAAGCTGTCTGCTGCTGCTGCTGCTGCTGCTGCTGCTGCTCCTCCTCTGCCGGAAGGCTACTTCTTGTCGTGCACTTTGTACGATTTCTTTCTTTCTAAAATTCTACCCTTTTCTTTTTCAACAAGATTTGACCTTCTAATTGCACCCGTACATTAATTGTGTTTCCCATGCATATGTTTTCAGCTCTCGTTTCTGTGCCCTTCACTAATTTGTCTTTGGATTCCCAAGTGATTTGATATCTTAAGTAGATAGGAAAAAAAAAAAAAAAAACAACAGAAGTACTATGAGAGTCAGGTGATGAGATATTAAGATGAGATATTCTTGCTAGATAGGTCAGAGAAAAAAAATTGTTTGACATAAGTTTTTTTTTTAAACAATTGTTCTTGTAATTTGGAGCAATATGGAGGCGATTGCCTTCGAAGTGCCAGTGATATTTTTTTTGTTTATGTGAAGAATATATACACAAGTGTACGTGTAAGCAATCCTCATTCCACGCTGTCTCAATGCTCGAATGTTTTCAGAGAGCATATTTTCTAGTACGACCTAAAATTTTGGCGTCCCGAGATCTCCTTGAAGAAATTCCGGATCAATATGAATTATATATGTTAAATAAAGTGAAACAATCCCTTTTTTATATATATATAAAGCTTAAATTTCTAGAGAACAGTATTTGTCAATTTATGTAATTGTATTGGGTCTAATCCCCATATAGAGAACAGTATTTGTCAATTTATGTAATTGTATAGGGTCTAATCCCCATATGCCTTGTCTCAAAAAAGAAAACAAAACAAGATTATTGCTAGGGAATTATTGTAGCATGCAATTTGTGTCCTATGTATGTGTCTCCTTAATTAAGTTGCCATGCTATGTTAGTTCTGGTACACCTAGGGCTTCTTCAAATGGGCTGGGACAGCCCAAAGAAAACTAGGCTTACTAGGCCTAGTTTGGTACTGTAGTAACTAAAAATATCATTTTTATATTATAAAAGACCAAAAATTTTAGAAGCGCTTACTGTCTTTTTTTTTTCTCTAATGTTTTAAATTGTAGTTGCAATCGTCATCGGAGAAACATATAGTGTGGTTGCAACTATAATTTTATAGTGTAAAAGAAAGAAGGATTGTAAGAGTTTTTAAAATTTTTAGAACTTCATAATATAGAAATAGAAATGATGCTATTCACCAGCACATTACCAAATTATTCACCAGCACAATGCCAAATTAGGCCTAATGCCTAGCTTATCACTAAAACATATTTAGGAACTGTGATGGTTAATCAAAAGGACTACTTTAAAGCTTCGCAAGATTCAAAGAAATTAAAAGTGCTTTCAATCTTTTCTTCTTATATGCTATAAGATTATGATAAACATTACTGGAGAAGCATGTAATTACCATGTTCGCTTTATTGATGATGATTCCAAATATAATTTTATAGGCTAAGGAAGGAAAGATTGAAAGTGTTTTTAATATTTTAGATCTTTTAAAAAATATAAAAATGATGCTTTTAACTAATGCATTATCAAACTAGGCCTTGGGGGAGCATTCAGCTGTTTTCGTTAATATTTACTGGAATGGTGGGCTAAACCATTTCTTTTTGATTTTATAATTTTCTAAATTGACCCGACCAAACGATTACCCCGATTGGAAACCAACCAAATTGAAATTTTTTAGTTTGGTTCGGTCGGTGTGGTTTGTTTGGGCCTTTCTAAGTTGGGCCTTTAAGATTATAATGTAGTCCACCATTAAAATTTGTTAATTCTAGAGAATTTCAATCATTTATATTCAAATTTAATTTATATTGAAAGAGTTTAAAAAAATAACAAAAACTAATTGTGAATATATATTTTGTAAAGATAACATAAAGTTTATTTTTAAAGAATGTATTATCTCATTTAATCAATTATTTTCATCGGTTCGGATTTCAAGTTAAACACTTGAATTGAATCGAATATTGAAAATCAAAAGTTTAAGTCAAATCGAATAGGATGAACCGAAAAATCAATTAAACTGAATCTTATTGACCGAATTATGGCGATTTGCTTTAGTAATTCATTTTTAACCCTATAGTACTCATTCCTAGCTAGGCCTAACATGCAAAGTGCACGAATTACTGACCATCCCTAGCGCAAGTGGTAAAGAATTTGGTGGTTGGTATATGATATCCCAAGTTCGAATCCTAATTGATTCACATTTTTAACTAAATTTATTTCTAAATGAAATAAACGAAGCGGATAACATATTATCTATTTGAGACCTAGTTGGGCATGACGCCCAACGGAATTCAAAAATTCAAAAACATAAACCATAAATAGTCAACGCATTTTTTTTGGCCTTTATTATTATTACTAATGTAGAGACCTGCGCGATGTAGCGGATAGATAATAGAAATAAAATTTTAAAATTTAATAAAATTTATATTTACAGCTTATTGATATAATAGTAAGCTATACCATGTTAAGTACAGCCAATTTGCATGACTAAACTCAACTGTTAAAAAAATAAAATTATAACTAGAAGTTTATATAATTTTTTTTAAATCATCGAAATACAGTAAGAGACATATAATTTTATCGCATTATGTACCTATTGAATATTCCGTTGTAAAAAATAAAACAAGAACTAGCTCTAGCTGAATCAAGCACCTTTATCCAAATATCAAAGTAAATTAAAGATATGAAACACATAACTAATAAGTTAACGCATCTAGCTTAAAAAGAATTTGGATGAGATTTCAGATTCCAGTCTCCACATCATATTTCTTAATTTATGAAAGGGACTTTGTCCATAACAGCGCTTACTCAAAAAAATAGTCATAGAATGAAAATAAAGCAAAAACATAAATAAAAAAGAATTAATATGAGCACTTCTTCATCCACACGAGTTTGCTCATCCAAAGTTCATACATCTTTTTAATCTTCAGTTGGTAGTTCTTCCCCCCGCCGAGTCGCTTTTGGATTTTCATTGTGACCTATGAACAAACACCTCATCTGAATTACCAAATTGCAATATCTAAACCGACACAGTCTTGCCAACACATCAACCACAGAAATTCTAATTCTCAAATAATTTAGATTTACCAAAAAATTTCTGCGATTCTCGAGAAGCGAGCTTCCGTGCAGTGTCCCCTTGAAGAGGAGGCTCAGGACGCCGCTTGCCTCGGCCTAGTTGTGCTCGTTGAACCAGTCCGCGCTGGGCCCCTCCCTACTCACCATGAACCGCCGCCGCCTTGGCTTCGTGGGTTGATACTTCTCGAAGGAGATAATGTTTTCCGCATGCTCTTCTTCTTCTTCTTCTTCTTCGTCCTTATCATCTTCGTTAACACAATGAGAGAAAGATGGAGATGAGTGCGGGGGTGCGAGATTAGACGATAATATTTTTTTATGGTGCATGCAAAAAAGTTACAAAAAAGAGAGGGTAGAAGTTTAATGGAGGAGCAGAGTAAATTAAAGTTATAAAACTCACTTATTGATAGAATATTAATATAATGCATGTAATTAAATTTATACCTTGCATGTAATTAGAGGACTGAGGAGATGAAGGGTTGGGCCTTGCATGTAATTAGAGAACTAGGGAGGTGAAATGTTGGGCGTTGAGAAGAGTAGAAGGTGGTTTGATTTAAAATGAGGTCATGAGAATAAAGAATAACATACCACGTGGTAGAAAGTATTGTGACTTCATATAAATTTATTTATAGATTATTATTTGAGAAATTGGTATCTCAAATTTTCGATGGCTCGCGAAGAATGTCTATTGCTTCTCTTCCCCGACAGGGAAGCGACCAAAAGCTCCCAGAAAGAATGTAAATTAAGAATATTAAATTATAAAGATTTGTGAAGAATCTCACTTTACTGGCTGAACATCATATCAGATGTTGCATTTATTATTATTATTGTATCGAAAATTATTATATAAAATTTTCTGATTAAATTACTATTTACAGGTATTCTATAACATTATTTTTATAGATTGTCAATCAAAAATCTATAAGCTATTAATACAACAACAATATATAAAGATAGTATTACAGGAAGAACAAATTATCTCCACAATTCTAAAAAAAGTTAAATCAGAGACTCTCACATAGGAGTGGCAATCCAGCTCGCTGTTCGCGAGCCAGCTCGTATTTTGCTCGAAATGAGCTCGAGATCGAATCGTTCATTTAGTAAACGAGCCAAACACGAGTTGAATTTTTCAGTTCGTTTAATAAACGAGTCGAACACGAGTTGAGGTCAGCTTATTCGTGTTCGGCTCGATAACAGCTCGAATACATATATTTTATATTTATATATATAAATAAATAATTATATATATAATATATATTTTTATTATTTTATTTTTAGCAAAATTAAAATATAAAGCCGAGCTTAATTATAAAAAGACTCATTTATTTATAAAGTTTCAACAATTTGATCAAAGTCTAATGGGTAACACTTTATAAATTTAATTTTTATATATATCAAATCTATTTTTTTAACTTATTATTCGTTAGTCAGCTCGTGAGTCGGCTCATATTCGACGAACACGAACTGAATTTTTCAGTTCGATATTTTAACCGGCCAGTTCGTATTCAGCAAGCACAAGCCGGTTCCACATCGTTTGTGTTCGGCTTGTTGACACTGCTACTCCCATATGATTACTCTACGAGAGCCACAAAGCGGTGAATTTTTGTATAATGTTGCAGTGCCATTAAAAAGAGTAAAAATATATGGAGAATCCTTCAACTATAAACTATTTCGAAATCGATCCTTCAAGTTTTACAAATTTAATCGGCATCCTCTCAGCTCCTAATTTTTAAAAATTAAGCAGTTTTAATTTCCAAATTTTAAAAAATTATTTCTGGTACTAAGAAAAAAAAAAAATTCCATCAATATTCCAAGAACCACTGGCCATGCCCCTGCATCATTGCAGGGGAAATCATACCTTGCACCAGGTCCACAACATCATCCTGTGCACCACCACTTCGACCCGTTTGATACGTGGTTCACGGAAAGAAGTGGTGCAACCGGTCCACTCAACAATTTCTCGGCTTTTCGACCGTTGGTACCTGAAACACTCCGCTACTCTCTCTCCCTCCCTTTTTTTTTTCTCCTTCCCCGGGGGATACAAAAGAGCAAAGCAAGCACAAAAGCATCTCCAGCTCCTCCACCGCCCCTTTCCCCTTTCCTCCTCTCCAAAACTCAAACCCTAACCCCAAATCCGCCATTAATGGCGCCTCCTCCTCCCTCTCCCTCTCCCTTTCCCTTCGTCGTCATCGTCTTCGTCATTGTGTTCTTCTCCCTCCCCCTCGTCTCCCTCTGCAAATCCACGATCGAGCCCTGCTCCGTCTCCGACGCGTGCCCCGCGCTCCTCGGCTACACGCTCTACGCCGACCTGAAGGTCTCCGAGGTGGCCGCGCTCTTCCGCGCCGACCCCTTCGCCCTCCTCGCCGCCAACGCCCTCGACTTTGCCTCCGTCCCCGACGTGCCCGACCGCATCCTCCCCGCCGGCCTCTTCCTCCGCGTCCCCACCCTCTGCTCCTGCGCCGACGGCATCCGCAAGTCGCTCTCCACCCGCTACCGGACCCGACCCGCCGACACCGACAACTTCCTCCCCGCCGTGTACTTGTCGTACGTCGTGCGCGGCGGCGACACCGTCCCCGCAATCGCCGCGCGGTACTCCACAACCGTGGCCGACATCGTTAATGCGAACGGCATGGGCGGCACGGCCGTCGGGCCTGGGGACATCCTCGCGATCCCATTGCCAGGTGCTCATTGTCGGATTGTTGGCACTAACTATTAATCCTAAAAGCTCAAGTTGTTAGAAGTATACAATCAATTCACTTGAAATATATAGATACAGTACCCTATAAATCTCGATCCAACACGGCCTCCCGCCGTTTCGAACGTGACTCTGTCCAACCTGATCGCTTGGCATAGGGCAGGATACTGGCCCCTTTAAGCCAACACTCACATTCTCATTTTAGCAACTTCTGATTTGATTCATCGAGTTTTTGTTTGAATTAGCTAGTTGTTGAGTTCTTCAGCTGGCATTTTACGGGCAGAGAGGTCGAGTTTTATAGTGAAATCGGATTATTCTATGAAATCGCAAGAACAACGACTATAATCGGGAATTGGAATAGCGTTATCGGTCGCTTTATCCCCAGTAATTCTTATAACAATTACAATTATTCATTAGGTAGCTTACTACATAATGTCTTAATGTCTTCTTTTCCTTTCCCTTGAAAGAGTCTCTCCTTACTTCTATTTGAGTTCTTTTCCTTTCTTTCACTTCTTTTCCTTTCCCTTGAAAGAGTCTCTCCTTACTTCTATTTGAGTTCTTTTCCTTTCCCTTGAAAGAGTCTCTCCTTACTTTGTGAATTACTAATTTTAATTTTTAAATAGAGATGTATGAATTACTAATTTCCCTTGAAAGAGTCTCTCCTTACTTAATTTTTAAATAGAGATGTATGAATTACTAATTTCCCTTGAAAGAGTCTCTCCTTACTTAATTTTTAAATAGAGATGTATGAATTACTAATTTCCCTTGAAAGAGTCTCTCCTTACTTAATTTTTAAATAGAGATGTATGAATTACTAATTTCCCTTGAAAGAGTCTCTCCTTACTTAATTTTTAAATAGAGATGTATGAATTACTAATTTCCCTTGAAAGAGTCTCTCCTTACTTAATTTTTAAATAGAGATGTATGAATTACTAATTTCCCTTGAAAGAGTCTCTCCTTACTTCTATTTGAGTTTGTGAATTACTAATTTTTAAATAGAGATGTTACTGAGGTGCACCTCTGTTAGAGTCATTATCATGTAAGGGTTTTTCTTTATGGATTACTTTAGTAAATACTGATCTTCAGGTACCCATTATTTCAGCTTAATCATACTCTCTGCATTTATCTAAATTGATCCATGTTTTTTATTTTCTCCTTTTTAGAAGGATTTTGACTTGTACGTTATAATTCATTATAAGGCTCAGATCCAATCCAAAAGCTTAAGTTATTAATTAGAGATACGCTCTACATTATATACAGATTAAAGTTTTATTTTATAACCGATATGGGATTTATTATTCTGAACATAATTAATGCCAGGTTATGACCACAACATTCCTATTACTTTTACTTACTAAAATAACTACTGCTATTCAGTTTCAGTATAGGTCCAATTATTTTGGTATCTTCCTATTTGTTTAGCAATTGAAACATCGCATTGCTTGGCCCATTCACAACTTCTTCCTTGTTGGTAAACTAAGGCTACATGAGTTACTCTCATTTTCATTTATCAGCTGATGACATTGCTGTTTTTGCATGTTTCCTTGAGTTAGCATGTCCATCGATGTTCCCGAGGTACGCGTCCGATTACGGAATGCTTGTGGCAAATGCGACTTACGCAATTACTGCTGATCAGTGCGTTCAATGCAGCTGCGGCCCAGGAAATCTCAAGTAAACATCACTTTGCCTGATCATATGCTTCTGTACATTTTATCTTCAGTTTTACTGACTCCTTTTTTTCCGCTATTTTCAGTCTGTACTGCACACCAGCTTCATTAGCAGTGTCGTGCCCGAGCATGCAATGCAGAAACAGCAAACTGATGCTCGGAAATGCGACCATTCAACACACCAGTGCTGGTTGCAATGTCACTTCTTGCGACTACGGTGGATTCGTAAATGGAACTCTAATCACCAAGTAAGCAGTGTCTAACTGAATTTTCTCTCTGTTCTTTCTCCAATTAACAACAATTTTGCTCATTCTCGACTTACCTACCTTATTATAGGTTAACCACCACTCTCCAACCAAAATGCCCAGGTAATAAATAGTTCTCTCATTCTTCTATTTTTGCTTCAATTGCAACTGAGTAATATTTGTTATTCCTTTCACATGCGCAATTGTCTATTTGCATGTATATTCCCCTAAAAGTTGCAGTTCATATAGAGAAGTGTCCTTATCTTGAACCTTTAATTAATAGGGAGAAGTTTTGTTTTGTATTTGAAAATAGGGGTAGGGTTATATATATATATATATATATATATATATATATATATTTATAATATTTTTAAATTTTTTGCATCAGAGTATCTTTTACTCTTTCAGCGCCGCATCAACTTCCTCCGGTTTTTGAGCCGCCAACTTCCGTGATCCGTGAGTCATACTTGGCTCCAACCCCATCACCAATCCCAGAGGCTGAACCTGGCGGTCCTGTGCCGTCGCGAAAGCCATCACCTTCGGTAGCAGGAACTTTTACTCTCCCTGGTGTTTCTCCTTCAGTTGGTCCGGCGGGGAGTTCTTCTGAGGGCACTTCGGTAGATCGAATGAGTTACATTCTGAATCTGCTTCTCTTTCTTCTGCTTCTCATCTTCTCGCGGTAAATAGTCGTGCGACTTTTTCGTTCGAATTTTCGCTTTGAGTTTCTCATATTTTCATATTGTGAGCTTTTCTAATTTTATATGCGAATTTCCGAGACTCATTTATTCTGCAGAGCTGAACAGGACATTAATTTGTATGTGGAAATCAACTACTGGGAAATGTCTTGTGTATAAGTTATACCTCGTTTGCATTTGGATTCATGCTTAATAGTTTATGTGGAATGTTTGATTTATGATAATATGTGCTTGATATGCTTAATACGTGTACTTCTAGTATTTGATCGAAAGTATACATAAGATTCATGCACACCATAAAAACACTAGTGTAAGCATAATTTTATCTCCTGCAGAGTTCAATGTAGACACATGGAATTTTTAACTCGACGCACAAAAATACTATTCCATATAGTAGTAGTTATTTTGTTGTTTGAGATATAATCGTTATGAACTTATATAATCATTACTGCTGAATTCAAGTAGTGGTTATTTTGCAATGCTGTAACCGATAAGCTGTACATCCTTCAATGGTTTCATGTGCCATTTTGATCAATATCAAGCATAACATTTTTAGTTACTTTAAATGATAATACAGGGTGATTAAAATTATCAAAATCAGAATCAAGATTAAATGACAATGTAAATTAATGGAACATAACGCATCTTTAATTCACTTATTCACTGATTCTCTCAACCGCTTCCTCACTTATTCACTTTTTCTTGTTTTGCAAATATTTATTTATGCTTTTTCGAGTAGAGTGGTTATTTTCTAAGCTTGGTCAAATATATAGGCTTAATTATATGTTAGGGGCAAACACATGGATCAAATGAAAAATTAGTAGGGGCCTAAGAAAAAACGAAAAAGAAAAAACTAAAAAGAAAAGGCTTAATTGCAATTTAGTATACTATACGAAAGAAAAGGCTTATTAATTTACACTTTCGTATGCTATACTTTAGAACTTTTTCACTTGTGTGCTACATTATACTCCACGCTCTTCGTTAATCTCTTTATTACTATTAACAATTGTTAATAAACTTACTGTTTTAGACAAAAGTTAGTAATTTCATTAAAATGTATTGGTTTTGTAGCAGATACTGTGTATTTGCCAGTTTTGATAGAAGAAAAAAACACTTATAAATGGCAGAAATAAAATGGCAAGAAAATTAATAATAATTTAGCGGTATCTTCAAAAGAAGATTAAGGGTAAATTATAAAAAGCCCCCTAACTTGCACTTTAGCTTATGTCTTAATTACCTGCATGAATAAAAAGCTATATCAATTATCTCTCGATACTTTACCATGCTTTCTAATATATTCAACTATTTAGGATGATTGTTGAAAGCAGCTATACAACTTTAGAGCCGACTATGGTGCTTGTAAAAGTATCAAGCATTTTGTATTTATAAATTTTTTACCGTTAGATCTATATATTTAATCATTTTCACCCGTTAAATTATACTATTCAACCAACCATCCACTCAGTCCTAGGAAGCCCACATCATCTTAATCGTACATTTCTTAATCCAAGAGTCGAAAACATACCAGCACTAATGACTTGGTACTTTAAAAGCATAGGAGCTCAATTCTACAACTTTATAAAATAATTTTACAGATGAAGTTACTTGTAAGTAATGCAATTAAATTATGTAAATTGAATAAAATTGCTTAATAAATTAACTATCAATTTTGATTGTATTAGCAAAATAAGACACCTTTTTTATCTAAATTTTTTTTTTATCAATTTTTGAATTGTAAGTTAAATAGATGTTGAAATGTAAAAAAATGCGACATGCTAACTCAGATCAATTTAGTGGAGGGTGGAATAATGTGATTTGCCAATTTTTTCAAATTTTGGGATTTATGTGAGATGATGACAGACTGCCCGGTGGTAATTCGCACAATAATAAAAAGAGGATTGCTTTAATACACGGGCTAAAATAAATCTAGCCGTTTATATTTTAAAGACAAAATTGACTTTTAGACAATAGTAACCTGCTTGGAAATAAAAATTTATCAAAAAACCTTAATTTGATACTAACTTTACATGATGAGAAAATATTTTGCCCTCAGTAAGAGGATGATCGGTACCTAATACAACAAAAGCCGGTCACACTCTTAGATAAAAGGCATCCTTACCATTTATTTTGAAAAATTTAAAGGCTAAGATTTGTTGGTGTATAGAAGTATTGCTCTAATAAAAAATGAGCTAAAGTGTAAGAAGACTTTTTATAATCTAGCCGAAAAAAACTGTAACACATTGATAAAGTCAATTACAAAGTACGTACTTATAAAAATTGGTAAGAAAGTGACAGTTTACAAAAATAAAAATAGTATAGAATAACCAATGATGAAAATTAGAAAGAACTTCAACGGAGAACTTCCCAAGGACATCTCGTTATGATCCGTTATCATGTATTAGTTTAGTTTTTTTTAAATAAATATTTTGACCCGTGGGTTGTCTCTATTTAAGAATTCGTTGGGTGTTTTTTAATACTAAAACCAAAAAGAGTTTTGTAAACCCTAGAGATAAAAATAGTCTAAAATTTAGTACAATAAAAAATTTATTAAATCAAAAGAAAAAAGCTGATTAATATGGGCGGCTAAAATTATCTCCCTTCACGTGCTAAAAAAAGCTGTGAGGGTTAACGTATCGATGGGATTTGCTTACCCTTTACAATCCGAATAAAATCTTAATAAGCTTCCACCATACTTAATTAGACCTCGTGGGGTTTAACTAGGATTCTAACAAGGGGAAAAAAATAATAATTAAAGATTAAAAAGAAAAAGTAAAAGAAAAAGAAAAAGGAAAAAGGATTGAGATAAGCACACAGAAGCCAATATAATAATATAATTTAATTACTGGTCCAAACCAACTTGTTTTGATAAAGCTGCATGCGCTTAATTAGTGCATGCAGAGTACATCAAAGTTGCGTCTTATCATGTTAAACTGTATGTCCACATGCGATGATTATCTCGTCATAAGAAATTAATGTGACTTTTATGCACAAAAAAGATCGATACGAAAGAACATAGTTTTGAATTAGTTTTCAAAACAGTATTTATATGCATGATGGATATATGATAAATCATATTACGTATACTGAAAGAAAAAATAAAGTTCTTTTAAAATGAAGGTGGGGCTTATGACTTGCTGTGACAATACGTCACTCAAAATATCAATCTTATTAATTATAATAACTACTCTCATCAAGATCTTTTAACTTGTTAATAAATTTAGGTGACATTTCGCTTTTCGTCAATATTGTTTACTAAAATCTTTTAACCTATATATATATATATATATATATATATATATATATATATATGTACAATTGTTTGGTAGGGGTTTCATTCGTTACTTCTAGATCATAAAAATCTAGTCAAGTTCTTCCCAAGATCAAACTGAAAACAAAAAATTAATTCTATATAAGTCCTGAATATCCGTACTTTTCCCACCTAACCTAATGTGATTCAAAGACAGTTGAAATCTTGTATATGTACAGTGCGGGGATGCCGTACTTTCAGAAGCATATACTTTCAACTTTCGCACCTTCGGATCCCAAGTGTTTACTAGTTGGTGATAGTTAATGCGAATTCAAGGGCCGAAAAGTAAAAAGTTGGTATTCTTAAAAGTACAGTACGTAGTTCAACTCACTCTTTCTTTCTCTCTCCATATATATAATTATATATAGAGTTCGGCTTATTATATTATCGATAGTATCAAACTTTTGATATTATTGAGTTTTTTATATTAATCATTTTCATCTATTAGATTATACTAATCAATTAACCACCTACTCAATTTTAGGAAACCGTTATTATCTTAAACGCACATCCTTTCATCCAACGGCCGAAAACTCGATAGCACCAAGCACTTGGTACTATTGATAGTATAGTAGCATGCATAATTATATATATGTATATATACCTCAAGTGCTTTCGAAAGCACAGAGATCTCTATACTTTTAAATTATTTTGGATAATGGGACATTCGATTCGACGATCGGCTCTTTATATATGATCTACATTATTAGAATTATTAATTTAGAAATCAAAATTTATAATTATTTAATATTATTTGCTAAATGATCAATAGTCTAAAAAATAACTACTTTAGAAACCGGTGTGACATGTTTGTAAATTCAACGGTATAGAATAATCCAAATTAGGTGAAATTTTAATAAAAAAATTATGCGTACCATTAAAAGAAAGATCGATACCTTCAATTTATAATTTAAATTTTTTATCACTATTTTTTGCGAGATTTTTATTTCAGTCGTTCATTTTAAGGTATTCATTTACTAGACAAATAAAGTTTAAAAAATTATAAAATTTGAGTTTTATATAATTGCAACACTATAAATTATGTTTAATAAAATCGATTGCCAAATCAGATGTCCCATTATCGAATATAACTTGAAAGTAAGAAGATCTTCGTATTTAAAAAAATATAGTAGCCTATGTGTGTGTGTGTGTGTGTGTGTGTGTGTGTGTGTGTGTGTGTGTGAGTGAGAGAGAGAGAGAGAGAGAGAGAGAGAGAGAGAGAGAGAGAGGAGGGAAAAAGTATGGAGAAAATGTAAAGCGTGTATAGCGCCTAGATAGTACTGCATACTCAAAAAGTCATCAAAGGACATTTTGAAGGACATGGAATAATTAGGTAACATATGAGAAAATTCTTAATCATTGTAAGGAATTTTGACAATGTATAAAGAGTACTAAAATTGTCAACAGTTTACAATTTGTAAAGAGCAATTGGAAGCTAGGCCTTGTTGTTTGTTTTTTTGTTCAAGAAAAGTTTATTACAATATTTATCAAATTAATTTGATTGAGGTTAATCAAATGAACTTACATTTAACTAGTCTTTTCCATTTCATTCCTAGATCTAATCTTTTTTTTCTTAAAATCTTTGTTTCTGGCTATTAATTAGATTCCTAACTTTTACATTTTGGTACAGTTAAATCTTAATCGACCGCTTAAACTTTTATTAATTTTGACGGTAAATTCCAATAAATCTCTGCCTCTTTCTTCTAGAGATCAAAGTGAAAAACCAGATGTTAGCGATCAATATAGTAATAATTAATGTTAAAGGTTAAGAATTTGACTATAAAATCAAAAAATTGAAAATTAAAATAAAAAATTAGTTAAAGCTTGGGTAACAATGGTGTAATTAATCTAGACCTGGCAATCTCGACCCATACCGGCAGGTGCCCATGGGTTATCAGCAAATTTATGGGTATGGATACCAACTTTTTCAACCCAAAAAATTACAGGTAAAATGGGTGGGTACCTATTAAGCTGTGGGCATTTTGGGTAATCCGTGGGTACCCACGGATACCCGCACATATATTATTTAATTACAAAATGTATTTTCTTAATTAAAATATATATATTTTTATTTACTCATCCTACAAATTCTAACTCTAATTTTTTATCACGTCTTTTATATTACAAAATNAGGGAAGAGAAGGTGAGGGGGGCCACACTCTATTTTGTGTATGATAGAGTCAATAACTCTTAAAAAAAGAGACCTTGTTTTGTAATAAGTTGGAATAATTTATATATATATATATGGTCCCGCTACTATACTATTATGAGTACGATCGCCCTCGTACTCATAAGTTGTTTTCGATGATAGAGCTTCCAAATCAACGATCCACACCGTTAAACGTTATTTACAGTATTTAAAATTTTTAAAAATCAAATTTTATAATTTTTCGACATCATTTACCTTACGATCAAGAGGTCACAAATTTGACAATTTTTAACGGCCGATATGGAATACTTGCTAGTTTAACGGTGTAAAAGAATCGAAATTTGTTGAATTTTTGATAGAAAATTTTATTCACTACATAGATAAAGATCAATAACTCCGATCTTGAATTAAAGGATCCGATCATCCTTTTTTAGGATGTCGTTCGATTTTGACCGTTCATTTTATGCCCACTTGATGGACTTTATTATGATTTCGAAAATTTACGAAATTTATTTTCTAGAAGTTTTAAATACTCTAGATCATATTTAACGGAGTGGATCGTCGATTCGGAAGCTCCATCATTGAAAACAACTTATGAGTACGAGAACTCCAATACTCATAATAGTATAGTAGCCATGGCATATATATATATAGAATTAGGCTGGAATGCTATTGATAGCAAAAGATGCTTTTTGCTATCAAGTTTTTAACCCTTAGATGAGAAATTGTAGAGTCAGGATGATATTAGTTAGTTAGGATTGAGTGGTCCCCTAGGGTTGAGAGGTTCCCACTGGGTTATAATATTTAATTCAATGGTTAGAAATAATGAAAGGAGTTGATCCAAAGGCTAAAAACTTGGTAGCAAAAAAAAAGCCTTTTGCTATCAATAGTATTTTGGCCCAACTATATATATATATATAGAGTCCGGCTACTATGCTATCGGTAGCACGGAGCGCTCCGTGCTACCAAGTTGTTTTCGATGATGCGGCTTCCAAATCGACGATCGGCTCCGTTAGACTTGATCTACACTATTAAAAGTATTTGGAAACTAAATTTCAGATTTTTTCGACATCATTTGACACGTGATCAAAAGATCTCAAAATTAATAATTTTAAAGGCCGATGTGGTGTGTTTGTGAGTTTAACGGTGTAAAACAATCCAAATGCGATGAAAATTTTATAGAAAATTTTTTTCACTATTTAGAGTAAGATCAGTATATCTGATCTTGAATTTAAATCTTTTATCATCATTTTTCATGAGATTTTTATTTTCAGCCGTTCAATTTTAGACTACTTGTTTGATAGGTAAATGATATCGAAAAATTATGAAATTTAGTTTCTAAATACTTTCAATAGTGTAGATCATAGTGGGCTGGGTCGTTACATTTGGTATCAGAGCCGGTTCACCAGCTGGACATGTGTGGCGAGTCTCGGCTGAGCCAGGGTCTGGATGACGGGCTAGCGAGACGAGTCTCACATCGCCTGGTGGTGATCTTGGGCTGAGTGTGTGATTGGACTGACGAGGACGTCAGGGCCTTAACGGGGGGAGTCTGTGACACCCCAATAGTCCCACATCGGATGGGAATGGGGTTGTCATTGGGTTTATAAGAGACTTAAACACTAGTAATAATAACTGGGCTTAAGCATTTTGGGCCGGTGGTTTGGGCCCAACGAGTTATTGTTGCTAGTGGGTTGGGTCGTTACATTTGGTATCAGAGCCGGTTCACCAGCTGGACATGTGTGGCGAGTCTCGGCTGAGCCAGGGTCTGGATGACGGGCTAGCGAGACGAGTCTCACATAGCCTGGTGATCTTGGGCTGTGTGTGTTTGGACTGACGAGGACGTCAGGGCCTTAACGGGGGGAGTCTGTGACACCCCATTAGTCCCACATCGGATGGGAATGGGGTTGTCATTGGGTTTATAAGAGACTTAGACACTAGTAATAATAACTGGGCTTAAGCATTTTGGGCCGGTTGTTGGGCCCAACGAGTTATTGTTGCTAGTGGGCTGGGTCGTTACAAGTCTAACGGAGCCGATCGTCGATTTGAAAGCCGTATCATCGAAAACAACTTGGTAGCACGGAGCGCTCCGTGTTACCGATAGTATAGTAGCCTAGTTCTATATATATATATATATATATATATAGAACTAGGCTACTATACTATCAATAGTACCAACCCCTTGGTACTATTGAGTTTTCGGCCGTTGGACGAAAGGATGTGCGGTTAGGATAATAGTGATCCCTGGTTAAATTGATAGTGGTCCCTAGGGTTGAGTGGGTGGTTGGTTTAATAGTATAATCTAACGGGTGGAAATGATCAAGGGGTAGATCTAACGGTAGAAAACTCAATAATACCAAAGGTTTTGTACTATCGATAGTATAGTAGCCGGACTCTCTATATATATATATATATATATATATATATAATTGTTTGGTAGGGGTTTCATTCGTTACTTCTAGATCATAAAAATCTAGTCAAGTTCTTCCCAAGATCAAACTGAAAACAAACAATTAATTCTATATAAGTCCTGAATATATATATATATATATATATATGTACAATTGTTTGGTAGGGGTTTCATTCGTTACTTCTAGATCATAAAAATCTAGTCAAGTTCTTCCCAAGATCAAACTGAAAACAAAAAATTAATTCTATATAAGTCCTGAATAT
>NC_033626.1:10320838-10346256 GCF_001540865.1 Ananas comosus
CCGTAATGGAATAACGTCTCACGATCACTTCATGACAGGCAAAAACTCTGGAGCTCCAACAGGTGATTAAACCCCCAGAAGCCCCATTGGCTTCGACAAAAACACGTTTGTCAATAAAAGACCCTGCTAAACTATGAAGGAAGGACCCTGATACCTGACGTACTTTTGATTCCTGGAGACAGACAACTACATTACGAACTTTCGAAATAACATCCCTAACCGTAAAACGTTTAGAAGAGTCATTAAGCCCTCTAACATTCCAACTAACAACCCTAAACATCATAAAGAAGAGACACCACACTCCAAAAAGTCGTCACAATGTGTTAACTCCCTCCACCATATAGCTCGCTTACGCACGGTTCTTCGTGGCTATGGCGAAATGGTTTGCCTCCACGTCATCCAGGATCACCCTGCAGCGACGACTCTTCCGAATGATCTTCCTCACCGTAGCCTCGGTCACGAAGTCAGAGCCACCCTCCCTCAGCAACGCTTTCCTGGAAGCTGCTTTGGAAAGGACAGTAGACTTCTCCCCACACGCAAGCCGTGCACTGGTTCGTGTTGGTGGGGTTCCATGCTTCTTCCTCGGAAATCCCGTATATCCAGTCGGCTTCGCTTGAGGTCCGACCCAAACCCCATGCACACAGTCAACTCTAGCTATGTCCCTCACCTCCTCTCCTTCAAAAGGCCTAGCCGGTTGAGCGTCATTATTTACGTCAAGACAGGGGATCGCGCCTCCCACGTGTAGCATCAGTGCACCATTTTCCTCCCTAGTATTCGACCTGAAACCTCCATCCATCGCTACCATCAACGGCGAACAATCGTCCACCGCTTTCCTAGAAGGGCCCACCGTACCAGGTAAAACTCTCTCTTCCTGCTTCCAGGCCCACAGCAGTGGCCCAAGAGAAATCGCGTACAGGCCCCCACAAACCATAACCTTGAGAAGCCCATTTGTGTGTTTGGTTACCTTTCTATAAGTTCGCCAATTTATCATTTTATATTTTGTCATCGTTTTAAACAGATGGCATCTCAATTATCTATTTAATTTACAACTCAAAAAATAGATAAAAAAAATTTAGATAAAAAATAATCTTCTAGTTCGTTAATACTATCAAAATTGAACTAGGCTATTATACTATTAAAAGCACCTAGTCAACGGTACTCTAGCACATCTAGCTAGAGCGAAATTCATACCCGATCAAACTCTAATACATATATTTATAACTCATGCAAATCAAATCCAATGAAGCCTAGTGCAATACTTTAGGGCTTAGTAAGATCCTCACTCTAGCATATATAAACATAGTGGAAAATATATTATACTCGGTTAATCCTGATACATACACTCATGAATTAACCACTCTCTAACTTTGGGTAATATCAAATTCGACCTATCTCAATACATAAACTTGGAGTTTGGTCATATCTCCACCTTTAAATATACAACTAAGGTGAATATGATCGAACTCTAAAATATATACGTAGAGACGATTAGACTCTAATGCATATTTGAGAATTTGAAATTGAATTTTGAATGAAAAAGGATATGTAATGAGATTATTAGGATAAAAGATATTTTCTAATTGAATATTAAATTTTAGGATATGGATATGGGCGGTCATTGATTGGACCCACTTAGATGAAACTTGTTGGGCACAAATAATAATATTCGTTGGGCCGAAATAAAGCCCAAATTATTGTATAGACTTAAAAATTCAACGGGCTTTCATAAGGCCTACCAACTCGTATTTATAAATGGGCCAATTGAATATGTTTAAATTATTATTATTGGCTCCAAAATTTTTTGATCAACATGAGACCTATTAGAATTGTATGAGTTCGAATTTAATTAATTTTGATTATGATTAGAATTACTTTATCATATATTTTATATATATATATATATATATATATATATATATATATATATATATATATATATATATATATATATATGTATTTTGCATTTAAAAAATATAAAAGAAAAAAAATTGCGGATAATCCGCATACTCACCTGCCCACCCGCGGGTGGGTATGGGTAATGATGTTGACTACCCAAAAATTTATGGATAAATTTTACCCATGTCCAAATAACCCGTGGGGATAATAATCCGCCCGTGGATTATCCAACCCGCCCGTTTGCCATCAGAAGCTATGAATTTAACACGAATGCATGCATGTGCCTAGCTAGCTACAAATGCCGTAGAAGGTACTCTAAATGGTACATATTGTACTACATATACATAAATACACATAGGGGGGTATTGGTGCTAGATATATTTGGTACCATGCATATATAACTTCTCTTTAATTAATCCTAGTCATTGCCACTAATATAGGGTCGTACCTTCCTGGTACAAGGTGGGAAGAATCAAAGCTTTTATCTTATAATAATACTATTCCATACTATTGGATTTCATAATCATCTAGCAAATAAAGCTTATCTAAGCATCACATTTATATAAAAAGTTTTGAGTTTAGGTCCCACACAAAAGAATTTTCTGTGATTTGTTGATATGTCACCCAATCCACATGATGTTTTACATGTATATATAAACTAATCAAAATATATTTAATATTTCAGCTAATTAGCATGCGTAATAGATATAGAAGGTACGTAAAATTAAAAATAAAACAGAGTTCGAGTACGTGACGTTACTGAATGGCTAAAACTAAAAATTAGTTGTCCTACCATATTATTTAATAAAATCAATAAAAAAATAAGTCCAAGGACATATCTAATTAAATATATCTATAATATATAAAAATAATAATATTTTGAAGGACGAATAGCAGTACTTGAACATTATATTGCTTTTAAGTAATCGTATATCTGCTTAAAAAGATAATCATTATTTTGCATAAAAAAGGTAACCATTATCTTCATTTAAAAAAATTAATAGTGACAACCCAAATTAAGGATGCTAAGCCTATAGGGATCAAAGCAACATGTGTGCACTGTGAAAACTTAGAAAAGGAAGAAGATAAAAAAAATTTGATATATACCATTAATTACTTGCAATTTGTTTGTATTAAAAGTATTATTCTGAATTTGATAATCAAACATTTTCGGACTATAATAATAGTCTAGTTGTTAGATAATTGAGTGCGGATCATGAGGTTGGAGATTTGAGCCCTCCGTACGAGGTTTAATTTCGAGCTTAAATTGTAGAAATTTCTACGCTTGTTTGAATGATTCTCCGTGTTCTTTTTCCCGGTCTCTGCTTGCTAATTTCAAGATTCGATTCAATTTAGAGTGTACCTAACATTCCTTTTCGAAGGACATAATTTTGGGTTGTTTGTTTTAATTCACCTTCTTTTAAAATGTCTAATTGTAGGCTACATGCATACACACTATCAATTTCTACCAATTATCCAAGATAACGGTGGTGCAATACTGTTAGTTATGATATATATAGTGTCCTTTTCTTTTTCACTGTCGCACGCGGAAGAGCATAGTAATTATAAGTCTGGCGAGTACTTCGTAAAAAGTTTAAATAGTATAGAAAAAAAGAATTAAAACGTACAAAATTTATCTGAATTATAGGTCATTTTGAGTTGATTATCAAAATTGAAAGATTGAATAGTTAAATCAATATTTCAAATAGTTGGTAGTTGATTTAAAGCATGCCATAGTTCAGATAAATTTTATATGTTTTTACTAAAATAAAACAACAAATATACGAGTACAATGTAGAAAAGTGCAATTCAATCTTTCAAAATGGTTGGTGACACTTCAAAACCTTTTTGATAAAAATATTATCACAACGAGAACCACAAATTGTTAGAACAACAAATTGACACTCTATGTTGAGATTCAAGATATCAGTTTTGACTACTCAAACCGATCGTCCCTAGTGCAAGTGGCAAAGGGCTTAGTCATTGATACCCGAGATCTCAAATTCGAATTCTAGTTGATTCACATTTCTAACTAAGTTTATTTCTAATTAATGAAATAAACGAAGCGGGTAGCGTGCATGCTACCTATCTCTCAACAAAAAAAAATATTTTTGACTACTCAAAACTCTACATTTGATTGGAAAATTTTATGAGTGCTTAATCCCAAAAAGAAGAAGGTGGAGCAATGTTAATATCAATTCATGAGAGAAACGTATCAAAGTGGGACTTATTTGGAGAAAAATTCTCTATCGCCATGTCCCAGTCGTCAAAGATGCTCACAAAAGTGACTAGTGATAGCTCATGCAAGAATCAAATGCTTGCCACTTCTTATGGTTTGTAGTTTTATTCATTATTCATGTGCTCATTAAAAAAAAAAAAAAGATAGCGCAAATGTTGATTCTTCTTTTCTCTTGGATCTTAAGTTCTCAATTTGGAATTTTGCTGCTTAAAAAAAACAAAACAAAGCAAACAAAATAAGATGAAAGAAAATTAAATGAAAAGGTATCTTAATTATAGCACATTTATTTGTATTACTATTATTTTATTTTTGGTAACAAATTAAAGAACTTATCTGAACTATGTATGGACTATTTTGGATTAACTACTCAATTTTTTTATAATTTTAATTTTACTATCCAATCTTTCAATTTATTCGGTTTGAGTCAGTCAAATTTGAGCTATCATTTACGTTAATAAATTTATAGTTGCGAGAATTGTATGATGTATAGTAATTAAATCTGTAAAAGTAAACGATATATTCAAAATTTAAAATCAAAATGATATTAACTGATTTAAATCAAATAAATTTAAAAGTTAGATAACCAATTTAAAATGGCCGATAGTTTAGATAATTTGAACGTTTTTACCCTTATTTTTAAAAGCAACTCTATTGATCTTAAAGCAACATTTATTGCTCATCTAGTATAACTAACAAAGTTACAAAAATAGCCTCTTTAAGAGAGAGAGAGAGAGAGAGAGAGAGAGAGAGTAGCACCACTCACAATTGTCAACGATGACACAAATAATTACAACACAAATTTAAGTATGCAACTCCTCCCCCTTGTATCTTTTTTTTTTTTTTTTTTTTTTTTTTTTTCTCTCTTCTCAATCCTCTTTTCTTTATGTATATCTTGTGCTTCAACACGAATGCAGGGAGAACGAATGGTGGTGATGGAGGCCGCTGCGGGCGGACGACGAGCTTTGCGATTCGCGCTCGATGAGCCACCGGAGATGGAGGAACTCGTCGACGGAGCACGGGAGCTTGATCGGGCCCGACGAGCTGTAACCGTAGACCTCCTTGGCTGTTTCCAGCAGCTTCCGGAACAGCGGGTGGTTGAGGTACGATATCGGGATGACGAACCGCCGGAACCTGCCCTCGTCGCCCTCGACGCCGACTCGCACGGCGAGAGACCCCTTCTTCACCTTCATCCTCTTATCCTCTTCCATGTTAACAGTTATTGTTGATATGTTAATTTCTATATAGCTTTGTATGTATTGGAGAATTTGGTTGTGTGGGTTTGGTGTATATATATAGAGGAGGGGGAGTGGATAGAGAAAGGAGTGGACGCAGTGTTTGTGGAAAATGTTGTACGTTTTTGCTACGGATCCCGTGTCCTTTTGTTTTCGTGCTAAACTTATTATTATTATTATTATTATTATTATTAAATATTTTTATTATTATTATTTTTTTTTTCGAAATGTTTTATTATATATTTATGGGTGGCTAAGTGAGTAGTGTGGGGTGAGTGGACTCTTGTCACGGACCACAACACTCGGCACCGGCCTCGCCGCATGATGTGGGCACGGAAGAATCTGAGCGGGTGGACGACGCGTCTCGCACGAATGTCACAGCGTGTGTGCGTGTGCGTGTGCGTGTGCGTGTGCGTGTGCGTGTGCTTCGGACCGGGCTTGGGGATGCGAACAGATGCGGATATTTTCACTGACATGTCCGAATCCGAACAAAACGGTTTTAATCGATCTTAAGATCTTAATAAGGGTCTGTTTGGTTCATTGTGGAATGCAGACCTACTCAACTTGTTAGCTTTTTTGTGTCTTTTGTCATTGGGCGTGCAGAATGTTAGATCTATTTAAGCCAATAATAAATAATCAATAATTCTTCCCAACGTCTAGACTGTTAATGCAATATGTGCGAATTAAACTTGCGCCACTGACTCTAATACCACTTTTGGATCAGAAGCGCTAATTTACTATTCTAAAAGTACGTGCTGATAGCAAGAACGCACTTATCGCACTTAAGGACTCAAACACAACGCTTATAGGCTTTGACTTGACTTAATCAATTTGAACATTTGATCTATCATTGAGCATCTTACTGTTAGGTTTATTATGTACTGCAGCCTTCCCCAACTTATTGAGTTCATTCATTTCAACTTTTAAGTTTACTGAATATATTATCGTGGAGTATAAAATTGATCCTACTTTAGTTAATAATAAATAGCCAATACAAGCAGACGGATCCGGAGCCTTGATGGGCTCCCACCTCCTACCCTATTTCCTTGATATGTCGAACAAGTTCAGAGTGGTTAAATTATTTTACGTTTAGAGACCGGATGACCGATTCTAACCAAAATGTCTCTTTATCCTTCTGAGTTCAGCCACTAATTTTGATTCTCTTAGTTGTAGAACAAGAAGTACGGAGGAAAGGCATTGTACAAAGACAACATAAGCAAAATTTTAACCGTGTGATGCCTTTTCTGCTCGAATTCTTATTTTACATCTATTTAATATATATGCAAAATTCGTTAAAATATATTCCTGAGCCTACTAATTTTCTACTACATTAATTTTCTAGACAATACAATATGTTAAATGTCTATCTCATCAGATCGATCTTTCAGGTCATAATACCAAGCTGCTGAAATTTTTTCTTTTAAATTAATTAACAACATGATCCCTATTATCATTCATAGTGTGGAAAAGGGCACTCGAATCCACCTCACAATTAAATCATCATGACTATGAGATCACAGTACAGGACTACATGTAAAGCCTAAAGAAATAATGATGTGATTCTCCACTGTGACACTAAGAAGAGAAGGCCTAAGTTAAGAGAGCATGAAAATGTTTAAGTCCCAAAGTCTAAAGAGGAACTTGGGGCCACATATACTATAAAGGGTTCTTATATCCCTTATTTCCTTTTCTTTTTTTTCCCCTGTTTTTTTTTCCTACATTGGTATCTCTCTCTAACTTTTTCTAGCTAGTTGGACAATATGTACTCTCCACTCTCTCTCTCCCCTCTCTTCTATTATCTCTCCAATAGCCATAGAATAAATTGGCCATTCTAGCACATGAATAGCCACATGGGTAAATTGCACCACTGGTCCCCAAACTTTTGTGCAACTTTTAATTTGATTCTCAAACTTTTGTTTGATGTTAGACATTTCAAAATATTGAAAGTATTTCAATTTGTACCCTACGTACTCTCTACATTTATGAATCATGTATTGTGGACTTTTTATCTCTTCTATCATATCTAAATTTTATTATCTATTAATTAAGTTACAATATTTTATACATTTATAACGGCCTACTGAATATA
This sequence comes from Ananas comosus, assembly GCF_001540865.1. Classification (NCBI taxonomy): domain Eukaryota; kingdom Viridiplantae; phylum Streptophyta; class Magnoliopsida; order Poales; family Bromeliaceae; genus Ananas; species Ananas comosus. Next base: position 10,328,295 of record NC_033626.1, read on the forward strand.
TTAAAGGCTATGAAAAAACAGTTGACGACAAAGCGTAAAAAAGATATAGTTCTCAATTTTAGTAAAATCATAGAAAGTAAATCTAAATGTAATATGCCTAATGTACGTAATATTTCTTGCAGATATAAAATTATTAGAAACTAAACGGTTGAATAAAAGCATAAAACAGACATAAAAAACTAGGGAGGCATACAAATAAACCACGTGCATGTACGTAATAATTTCATATTTACAATTAAAGCAAAAGTGAAACCACTTTGAATTTTTAAATTCTATAAATTCGACTTAAAATTTGAGGACGGAGTAAAACATAATTAAAAGGTGAGGACTAGTAGTGCAATTTTCCGTTATGCGCATATCTATCTAACTCTATCACCTTATCTTTTTCTTTTTCTTTTTCTTTTTTTCTTTTTATTGTTATTGGGCGCATAAACCTTTGGAGCGTTGCGTGATACCGCGCAACACCGCACCGCACCCGAATCCGCATATACTATAGGATGTTGACACGTGGACTCCCCCAGCAAATACATGAAAAATTTTAGAATACACCGAATATATTAGTGACATGGCGTCACAAACCAATTAAATAAATTTTTTTAAAAATATATGTCCTATCATGATTATAAAAAAATATTTTTATTATATTTTTATTTGAAAAGAAAAAATACGATTGACTTGTTATTGATGACGTGGTGCAAGCGTGACAGTGCAGAAATTCTCGCAAATACACGGCCCGTACGGACGCATCTCGCCTCGCTTTTGCGTTGATATTGGTGCGGTGCGGGTCCCCCGAATCGTGTGGTTGCTCCGCTCCGATAGGAGGATGGGCGGTCGATAGGGACCCGCCCATTTGTTCGTTTGGTTCCATATCAACTTTTGGGGAGCCATTTTTTATTTTATAATTTATAATTTATAATTTTTTTATTTTGCCACTTATATTACTCGTAATGTTATTTTAGTGAAACTCCTGATGTAGGTGTCGTCTATTAGCCAAATAAATAAATAAATAAATATATAAAAAAAAGGATAGAGTACTTATTTATTGCTTAAGTGATCTCAAAATCAACTAATATCAATTGTACATGTAAGGAGTATTTGCGATCACTTGATTACTAACTAATTAGTAATTAAAGCTGAAAATTATAAAATTTGGTTCCTAATAAGTTCATGAGATCGATATAAATGATGTTTAATAATGTCAACTGTTGATTTAGAGAAACCAGCATAAAAAAAGGAGTTGACATTTCTAGAAGCATGCCAATTCAATTCGAATTCGTGATGCAACATTTTCATTGATGTCAAATCTAGAGGTACTAATATGATGATTTTTCAATTAAAAAGATTTGAATGAGAAAATTTGTCTATGCTTTCCCTTTTAATATGGTGAAATTTGATAATTTGGATATTAAATATATTTTCAAATTTATTTTTATTAGATTTTGTTTGGATATATATTAAATATATTTTTGAATTTATTCTTATCTCACGTATTAATTTCACGTGCTCATGAGAGGAGACATCGACTCAAAGTTTTGCATAATTTACTTTGATTTCTCGGTTATAACATATATAGAAGATATATGTGGAAGTGAATCATATTAATTGTACCTATATATAGTGAGACTTTTAGGGTTTAGGTTTCTTTTTTAATCTTTTTTAATAAATAAGCTACCTACATTGATTCTCTGTGGCTGGCTCATTTATTTGTGTGAATGGAAACGGTTTTTTCCTTCGAAATTTTATTGATTAATTCTAGATCTACATTGTATATGTTCATGCACCCTTACTTGAATAATCCTCATTATGTCTAACCACTAAGAATCCCAATGATACAATTTGAATAGAAAAATTAAATAAAACTAATTTTAAGTCATTTTCGATCTTCTGTATATACAACACTAGCATCTTAACAGTAACAGGATAATTTCATTATAATTTATGCAACTGCTAATTAAGAATAATTAATAATCAAATTCGATAGAAAAATAAGTTCTGGTGCGATAAACTAAAACTTTTTCGTTGGTTCGAGCTGTTTAAAATCAACACGCAATTAGATTCAAGTATAATGCCAGTGGATCAACTTCGAGCCCTTTTAACTCAAAAGTGTCAATTCATAGTTTTCAATGTTAGAACTAATTGATGGTTATGTGAGGTTGAAGATAATAATGGTGACCACCACTTACAAATTACAATGATTCGATAGTGATATTGCATGTTGCCGAGTGAGAACCATGAGAGCTATTGTTTGAGATCAGCAAATATCCAGCAGCAAATAATATTTCGTCAAAAAGACAATGCGGTCACTAAAGGTGGTATAAAATCATTCACTGGTCCCCTTGAAAACGCGGTCGAAGCTCGAGAATCTTCCTCTTTGAGTCTGTTTGACTTGTTTGGAGAGCTTCTGCTGAAGCTCAATTTAAGCAAAGTACTGATAACCGTGTTACCACAAATGCTAGGGAGATGTAGTTTGTTCGGCGTGAAAATATCGAAATAGAAATAAAAGAAATAGAAAAAAATAAAGTACATAAAAATTTCAATGGTACGTCAGTATTGATCTACGTTCACGAACGAAGATGGAGCAATACAGATTAATTATGCTAAAATCCAATAACAGAATTCGAACCCATTTAGCAGAGAGGGTGGCCCGCGGCCCAAAGTTTTGAGACTTTGGAGGGCTCCTGCAAGTTGTGCGGCGGGGCTGCTTTACGGTGCAGTTGTCTCGAATTTGTGTCGACTCTGCCGACATCCCTTCACACCAGTCAATCAACCCCCAAAAGTCAATCCAATCCCCAAAGTCAATGAAGATTTTATCGGTCCCAAATCGTTGAAAAGATGAACATACATATATGCCCTCGTGAGTCAACTCGTTTTCAACCGTTGTATTTTTCTTTTCGCTTAAGATGGTAGAGCGCACTACTTACTACATTACAAATGATCAACACGGTATTTTGGTACCTCTTCGGCCATATTTGGATGTCCAAATAATTCATCAAAGGATATTTTGATAGATTTATATTTGTTTGTAAAATAACAACAAAATTAAATGCATACAAAAATTCAGGATTATAAATAAAATGAAATAACTCATTAGAGCGCCATAGAAAAATAATTTTTGATCAATCCGCGGAAGTAAAAAATTCGGTTGTCATCTGAACGTCACCAAATAAACTTGGATAATTTGATTTCTCCTCTTTCCCAGATCAGGCACTCTTTCGTATAGTGTGAAATAGATAGTAATCACATAAAGTAATCGGATCGGTATCTTTTTATATAGAGTCCAAATCAACTTTTCATCAATATTTGATTAAGATTCTATTTAATTTAAATAGATGAGAAAAAGATAAAATACATCATATCAAACAGTTCTATATCTATTAGAATTGACTTTTATTTACAATAAATTTAGATTTAGTACACATGCCACATTTATGAAAATCCTAACATATTCTACTCAACGTGAGATATTTCTATTATAATAGAAAGCTACAAGAGTGACAAAATTAATGTCTAGAATGCAATAGTATATTCCGCGTTTAAATTATTTTTTTAAAATAAGATAAAGGTTGATACTTTTAAAAACGTAAAAAATCTAACTAGTGCCAACTTTATTATTATGCATGAATTTTTATATCTAATAAGTTATTATGGAATACTTTATTTGACATCCAAACAAGACTTTCTGGAATATATATCTAATCATTGCTATTAAAAGATGAATTATATTCAAATTTTTATAATAATTTTTATTTCTGCTATAAAAAAAAGCCATCAAATTGGAGCCTCGAATTTTCAACTCCCAATTCCAGTGGAGTACAACAGGAAGGGCACTGTATTTACTCCTCTGTGTGCACCAACGCAAAAAGCGGAAAAGGTAGTAATATTTCTTGGTGTGATCAACCATGTGCATAGAAATCTTGTGCATCGTATTTTACACAAATTTTACCTAAAAAAACTAGAAAAACACTCTTCTATATATAAATGATCGTAAACATAAGCGACAGTAGGAAGTGTTATGGGAATAGTATTTTAAGGAGAGATATTTTAATAAAGCAATTAAAAAAAACCAAATTAGAGACTTAGAATCCTCTCTACTTCTCACTTTTCCGAGTTTTCTACAAGAGACAACTATTGCTGAAAGCAGAAGTGAAAGGACCTAATAATCGACCGATTAGTGGCCAGAAAAGTGACTAGCCTAGATCGGATTAGCAAATAATAATGGGTCCAAACTGAGCTCGATCAATCCAAGTAATATCTCAGTCCGGCCTGTTTAGATTGTTTTGGACTCAGATGGTTTTCGTAGAACTGAATTGGCCAGAAATATGTTTAGCCCAAAATATTTGCATTCACCCTTGACCACTCCTAGCAGCAGAAAGAAAAATTCGCAGAAAAAAAATAGGCAAGAACTAAAAGATGGCAATTTCAGAGTTTTTTTACCGACCGTCCCTAGAGCAAGTGGCAAAGAACTTGATGGTTGGTATCTGAGACTCAAGTTCGAATCCTATTTGATTCATATTTCTAGCTAAGTTTATTTCTAAATGAAATAAACGAAGCGGTATCTCTCAAAAAAAAAAAAAAAAAATTTCAGAGTCTTTTCGGTAGCCGGGTGCGTCTCACGAGCATGCCGCACTGTACAGCTTTTTAAGAAATCTTTGCATGCATGCAGAATTTTTTCAAAATGGTACACATTCATCCAGCCATATAACTAAGGATCTGTTTACATGCATAAATATTTTATTAAGAAATTTTTTTTAAATTTTTTCCAAGAAGTTTATAGTTTTTGGTAGATTAGGGTATAATTAAATGTTTAGAAAAATATACGATATGTGGCATTGTCACATCGTAGGTAAATTATACTATCCAAATAAATTATTACTTTCATGATCTTACATAAAGCAAAATCTATACTCTGAACTTCCGCCAGCATGCATTATTAAGAAGCCTCGTATGTGTTATGCTGTAGAGTTTAGTAGTCATATAATTTGTTCTTTAGTTATTTTCTTCACGCTTCTTAGTTTTTGCGCAAAATAAGAGTGACAAAAAAAAAAAGAAGCTATACTCTCTTCTAAAAGTAGATGAAAGTAAAATTTAAATTAAAATTTGAACTCTTTTAGAAAGTGAGGGACATACCATAAGGTGATTCGTAAAAATATTTTGATGACTGAATTTTCATCCATTCAAATTCAAATTCTATTCACCATTGAAGGTAACTATAACATCACTTCACTTCAAAAAAATAAAAAAAAAAAACTAAAAAAACCAAAACAAAACAAAATAAGAGGCACTTAGGCATGGGATACTTGTCAAAATCTAGCTAATTTTTTTACCAGAGCACATGAGATGAAGGAAACTCCAATGTACATAATCATGTCACATGGCACTCTAAAGAATATAGAAAAGCTAAAATTGCTTAAACTAGTACCTACTCATGCACATGACCAATGTGCTCGCCTACCAATTTTTCCCTCATATATCAACTCATCAATGAATATACGCAACTACGTACATATATAACCTACTCTATCTCTACACAATGTCCTCATTGAAGCATCACAAATGTTACAACTTTTATTCTTCGTTCTCCTATCACTCATTCCCTATGTCATTCCCACTTCCTTCGATATCCGGCTCGATCTCAAGCACGTTGATGCTGATTCGGGCTTGACTCGGGTCGAGCTCCTCCGACGAGCGGCGCTCCGGGGCAAGAGCAGGGCGACGAGCCTAATACATAACTCTACCATCAACGCGCCGGTCCAGTCTAACGGGGCTGAGTACTTGGTCGAGTTGGCGATCGGCTCGCCAGCTCAACCTGTCATGCTCATCCTTGACACTGGCAGCGATCTCATCTGGACTCAGTGCCAGCCCTGTCTCGAATGCTTCAACCAGAGCCTCTCTCTCTACGCTCCCTCAAACTCGTCCACTTTCTCTAGGCTCTCTTGCTCTAGCAAGCTATGCCGGGCCCTTTCTCTCTCTGCGTGTCACGGATTGTGCATGTACATGTACGGTTACAGTGATAAATCTACTACCATAGGTGTTTTGGGCGCCGAGACCTTCACCTTTGGTACCACCACTAAAAAGGTCAAAATCCCCCGTCTCGGGTTCGGATGTGGGATTCTGAACCAAGGAATATTTTTAACCGAATCTGGCATAGCCGGTTTCGGCCGCGGACCCTTATCATTAATCTCTCAACTAAAAAGTAAAAAGTTCTCTTACTGCTTCACTCCCATACACGACTACAAAAGAAGCACCCTATTTTTTGGGACGTTAGCGAATCCAAAAAAGATCCGAAGTGGATCCATCAAAACCACTCCACTAATCAAAAACCCGCTAAGGCCAAGCTTGTACTACCTCTCTCTCAACGGAATAACGGTCGGAAATAAACGCTTAAAAATACCGAAGTCGGCGTTCACTATAAAAGAAAACGGCAATGGTGGAGTAATAATAGATTCCGGCACCGGCTTTACCCGATTGAACCGGGTCGCGCATGATCAGGTAAAGTCCGCATTTGCATCTCAATTAAAGCTCAGCGTCATTAACGACTCTACAGGAACGTTTGACGTCTGTTTCTCGGTGCCGATATCTTCTTATTTGAGAGTTGAAGTGCCCAAGCTTATATACCATTTCGAAGGTGCGGATATGGACGTACCGCGGGACAATTACGTGGTTGATTTAGACGAAGGCGGTGGATTAATGTGCTTACTTGTATCGAAATCGAAGTCGAATGATGTTTCAATAATAGGGAATATACACCAGCAAAATATGTGGATCGAATATGATTTGGAGAAGAACGAGTTGGGGTTTGCTCCTGCCCAATGTGATCAGCTGTGACTCAATTTGGTTTCTAAATGATAGCATTAGCTTTAATTTGATAGGAATATATGTGGAGCTGATTTATGTTTGTATTAGTTAAGGGAAAAGGATATGTTAAAACTTTTTAGTGATCTCGTACTATTTAGAGATTATCTTTTAGAAATGGTAAAATGCTTCATGTACGGTCCTAAAGAAGTTCGTTATTGTTAATGAGTTATGTGTAGAAATAAATACAATAAATTTCTTTCATATTTTGTAACTATAGTTAACACACTTGCGTACAATTCTAAACAAGAACTAAAATAGTATATATTCTGGACGTATTACTTGCCATAAGACTTTGATTAAGTAATACGTACTACATCCTATACCTCAGTCAAAATGATCGACGTAATTCTACTGACAAAAATGCAGAATTACTGTTATTGTTATTAACTTTTTGGGGGGAAAAATGATCGAATACTAAAGGAAAAATAATTCAGATAAATGCAGGATTGATGACCTAGTACAATTAGTGAATTTCGCGTCAATCAGTTAGTGGAGGAATCTATGTAATTCTTTTATTACATGAGGTGGGGAAACACCAACTTAGTACAAGATTAAGTACTTAATAGGGCAATATATTTTGATTCTTATGGAATACAGGACCTTCAATTGAAACAATCTCACTCATTAATTAAGATCACAGCTGATCGCACCGCGCAGGAGCAAAAGATAACTTCTGATTGTCCAGATCGTAGACTACGTGCATATTCTGCTGCTGAAAATTGCCAATTGTAGAGCTTTCGTCTCCGGAATCGAACATCGCCAAGCACATTAAACCGACGGTAGAATCTTGGTACATGTAATTTTCGTGCGGCAGATCCATATCAGCGCCTTCGAAGTGGAATATCAGCTTCGGCACGTCCACCTTTGCTGACGGAGACGACGGCAGCGAGAAGCAAAGGTCAAAAACCTCTGCGGTGGCGTTAGCCACGGGCGGCTTCACCTGCGACAAGAAGGCGCTCCTCACGAGCTTGTAAGCAACCGTGGTTAGCTGCGTGATGGCCGTTCCGGAGTCTATGATCACTCCGCCCGTCCCGTTTCGCTGCAGCACGAATGCCGACTTCGGTATCGGTAGACGGGTCGTGCCGACCGTTATACCGTCGAGAGAGAGGTAATAGAAGGTTGGCTGTGAAGGATTCAGAACGAACGGAGTCGACCGGACGGCAGTAGCACTGCCGTTCAGATCGGCAGCTGATCCTAACATGAGTGTGCTGCTCTTCGAATCGTCGTCGTCGTAGGAAATGAAGCAGTAAGAAAACTTTCCGACTCCTAACTGAGAGATGAGAGACAAGGACCCGCGACCAAAGCCTGCGATCCCGGATTCGTTGTTGAAGAGGCCCCCGTTGAGAAACCCACAGCCGAATCCAAGGTTCGGGACCGTGACGTTGTTAGAGGACCCGAAGGTGAAGGCCTCGCTGGCGAGAGTGCCGATGGCGATTGAGTTGTCGCCATAGCCGTAAAGATAGAGGCATTGTGCGTGGCAGGCGGATAGAGGAAGAGCCCGGCAGAGCTTGCTGGAGCAGGCGAGCGGCGAGTAGGTGGATGATTGCGAAGGATCGTACAAAGGAAAGCGCTGGTTGAAGCACGAGAGGCAGGGCTGGCACTGCGTCCAGACGAGATCGCTGCCAGTATCAAGGTTGAGCAGAAGAGGCTGTGGTGGCGTGCCGATGGAAACTCCGATGGTGTAGTCGCCGGCATTTGGCAAGACAGGCACGTCAGTTGTGGATATCGAGTTGGCAGAACCCCCGCGCGGCCTTGGACACGAGCATCGCACCCCGGGCCCTGCTTCGGAGCGCCATGCGCTGCAGGAGCTCGAATTTGGTGAAGTTCCGGCCCGCATCGACGTGGGTCAGGTCCACGCGCAGACCGTCGAAGGCAGAAATGGCCGGAGGAACTAGCGAGACAAGGAGGAGCACCAGGACTGCAGGCAGCATATTTTCAGAGGGCTTAACAGCATACATGTTGTGGTCTGAGTTACAGAGACTATATGTTTTGCGAAGCTAACACTTGTTTGGAGGAATGTTTATAGAGTGGGGGATTTAGCAAGAATGTGTCTCCCTGATGGCGAATATTGTTGAATTATGTAGTGTTAAATTTTTCTTGGTCTAATACGAGGACTTGGTTAACGCGCTATTACATATATTTCCAAATTTTGGGTCTCAATCGCCGTAGTGAAGGGGTTTAGCTCGAACACATTATACATTATACATTATACATTATACGTATCTTGACGCGGCAAAATTATGCGTGCCTATTAGCGGCGTAAACGAGCCGGACACGAACGAGTGGGGGCCGGCTCGTATTCGGCTCGTTTAATAAACAAGCTGAATACGAACTGGCTCGTTAAAGTATTGAGCCGAAAAATTCAGCTCATATTCGGTTATTAATAACGAGCCGAATACGAGCTGGCTCACGAACTGACCAACGAACAATAAGTTAAGCCAACGTTTAGATCGGGTATAAAGGGGGATAAGAGGTTATCCCCCTTTATACCCAAACATGATTTTGGGGGGTGGGCACTCAACCCGGTTCCCACCCGGTGGGAACCGGGTTGGGTGGGAACAACTTGTTCCCACCCAGGGTTGGGACAACGGGTAGGAACAACTTGTTCCCACCCACCGGGTAGAGAGAAAGAGAGAGAGATTGATTTTTATTTTAAATTAAATTTTTAAAATTTAAAATTATAAATTTTAAAGTTTAAATTTTAAATTTGATATTTTTAGTTTTTAAAATTTAAATTTGATATTTTATATCTTTTAAATTTAAATTTGGTCTTAAATTTAAAATTTGATATTTAAAATTAAAATTTTNAATATCATTATTTTCTATTTATAACTACCAACTATTCTAGCTTATACTCACATTTTCATTCAAACATAATTTTTCTAATTCCAGTTTATATTTACATTTTCATCCAAACAAAAAAATATTTTTATTTTTATAAAAATCCATACTTGTACCTATCCCTAGTATAACTAGTTCTTTCTTATACCCGAATCAAACGGAGCCTAAAAGAATTAGATTGAATATATATAAAAAATAAATTTATAGAACTTATTCATTAGACTTTGATCTAATAGTTGAAACTTTATATATAAATAAGTCTTTTTATAATTAAGTTTGTCTTTATATTTTTATTTTGCTAAAAATTAAATAATAAAAATATATATTATATATATAGTTATTTATTTATATATATATAAATATAAATTAAATAAATTATATAAATATAAAATATAGTATTCGAGCTGTTATCGAGCCGAACACGAGTAAGCTAACCCCAGCTCGTATTCAGCTCATTTATTAAACCAGCCGTAAAATTCAATTCGAGTTCGACTCGTTTACTAAACGAGCGATTCGATCTCAAGCTCATTTTGAGCCGAACACGAGCTGGCCCGCGAACGACGAGCTGAATTGCTACCCTAGTGCCTATATAACAAATTTTTTAAAAATATTATTTCAATATAAAATTACTATACTATCTATGATTAGAATTTTTTAGTACCATGCATGGTATGATAAAATTGAGATGTACGTTTTTTTTAATACTAGAATCTAAAAAAGTTATCCAAATTTTTGGATAAGACGGAAGTAATATTTATACCTAAAAATTAGGCCTACAATTCACATTTCTCTAAATATAAAGATAAATAAAGGAGTTCTAGAAGCAGAGGTTGACCCGGGTCAATGTATCATGGAAAGAAATGGAAAAAAAGAAAGAAAAAGAAAAAGAAAAAGAAAAAGAAAAACGAGTACGATGAACGCGCACAACGGAAACGTGGAACCGAAGCGCGGTCGCTTTTCCTTGTGTGCTTTGTACAACGACTTAATCATCCCAGTTTCCACGCTAAACAACTCTGTTGTGATTAATTTAGGCCAATTTGCATAAAAAATTCATTTATTTTGGGCTTTTTCAAAATCAGGTCACCTTTTTTGTTTTTGCAGATTCGGTACGTTTTTTCAGCAAACTGACCAAAATATCCTTATTACTTTTTCTCTTTCCTCTTTCTCTCTTCTCTTCGTTCTCTCGTTTTTTTTTTTTCGTCGGAAAAAAAACAAGCGAAGGCCAGGCGGAGCAATTTTTTCTTCTCTTTTTCTTTTTCCTCTTCTTCTTCTTCTTCTTCTTCCTGTAAGAGCACGGGGCGCGCCACGGCGACTTCCGGCCTCGCCAAGCGGCGTCCACCCGGCGGCGTTCTGCAGGGAGGGGTCGGCACCGGCGACCGCGAGCGCTGCGGCGAGGGTGGGGGCGAGCGGGAGGCGGGCAGCGAGGTGGAGCGGGGTGTCGCAGCCGGGGACGTCGCGCCGGTCGAGAGCGGGGGTCACGCGCTCCGCTCGGGCGGCGTCGGCCGCCGTCGCGATCTCCGACGGCTGCTTCTTCTTTTTCGTAATGGTGTAATGGTGCACGCGGGCCGGTGCACGCAGCGGCGGCGGGCGGGCATGCGGGCGCGTTGCGGCTGCTTCTTTTTCGTCGTAATGGTGTAATGGTGCACCATTACACCATTAATGGTGTAATGTAATGGTACACCATTACACCATTAATGGTGTAATGGTGCAATTACACCATTAACGGTGCACGCGGCCCGCGGAGCGGAGCCGCTGGCGGAGCTCCGCCGGGCGCAGCCGCCCGAGGGCCTCCTCGAAGCGCGCCAGCAGCGCGGCGTGGCGCCGGCGCTGCCGCGTGGAGCGGACAGCGAAGTCAGCGTGCATGAGGGGAAGCTGGCGGAGCCCAAGGCGGCAACCGCACCATCGACAATTAATTTTTCTATTTCTTTCTGAAATGAAGGGCTAATTCTGATACCACGTCGGCCGGCGGCGCCTGCGACAGAAGAGCGAGCTAGAGAAAGCAAGGAGGACAAGGAGGACGAGGAGATCAGCAAGAGAGCATTAGAACCGGAGCCTGAGAGGCCATGTTAATTAGGTCTCTATTGATCTCAAGTAACTAAACAAATCAAGAGCAATGCTATTAATTAGTTGTATGAGCTCGTGTCCAACGATTGCGTATATATATGTAGCAATAATTAACAAATAGACGAGGGAACATATATAGTGCCTTGGTCAGTTTAATTAATTACAACGTATAGTTGTGTCGGCTAATATATTTATTATAAATGTGATGAACTTCTATCAAGTTGAGCCTCTGAATTTTTTATTATAAATGCTCCGCCAGCTTCCCTAACCTCGTCGGGATGCGGGACTAACAACAGCGGTTCTGCCCCCTCCATCCCCCCTCCATCCCGTCCTCCTGACGATCCCCCTCCCTGCATCCCGATGAGCGGCGGTTCCGCCGCCACTTCGACGCCGCCGGCGCCGTCTTCTCCGCCTCCGCCGCCAAGCTCGAGCTGTCCGCGCGCCTCCTGCGTGAGCGGCACGTGCTGGGACGGGCGGTCGCCGCCGCCGGCCGCAACCTCGGCCACGAGTTCGAGCGGCTGCCTCGGCCACGACTTCGCTGCCCGCTCCGCGCGGCAGCGCCGGCGCCACGCCGCACTGCTGGCGCGCTTCGAGGAGGCCCTCGGCCGGCTGCGCCCGACGAAGCTCCACCCACGGCTCCGCTCCGCGGGCCACATGCACCGTTAATGGTGTAATTACACTATTACACCATTAATGATAAAATTACACCATTAATGATATAATGGTGTAATTTCAATAGTGTAATTTCATCATTAATGGTGTAATGGTGCACCATTACACCATTAATGGTAAAATTACACCATTAATGGTGTAACCATTACACCATTCACCATTAATGGTGTAACCATTATATCATTAATGGTGTAATTACACCATTACGACGAAGAAGAAGCAGCCGCAGTGCATCGCGATGGCGGCCGACGCCGCCCAAGCGGAGCGCCGGGCGGCGCGCGTGACCCCCGCTCTCGACCCGGAGCTGCTGCTGACCCTGGGGAGCAAGGGGAGAAGGAGGGAGGCATCCGCATCGCGCGCGCCGTGAGTGTCGTCGTCGCCTCCGTCTACCAGCCGAGCCGTCGTGTGCTGGGGCTCGTTGACCGCCGCCTCATCCTCTCGCACAGCCGCGCCGCCTACTCCGGCGACCCGGGCCACCTCGCCGACTTCCTCGCCGCATTCAGGTGCTCCATCCCCGCCGGCGAGAGCCCCGCCGAGTTCGCCCTCGACGCCGTCCGCTCCTCGAGCCCGCCACGTCGTCGTCGCTCGCCGAGTTCAACACGGCCGCCGCTGAGGGACGTGATCGCGGCGAGCATCTCGCAGGGGAAGCTGGTGTCGTCGCGGGGGCGATGAACGTGCGGCGCGCCGCGGATCTGCTGCTGACTCGGGGAAGCAAGGGGAGAGGGAGGGAGATATCCATCTCTGACAAGAAGCAGAGGAAGAAGAAGAAGAGAAAAAGAAAAAAAAAAGAAACGAAATAGTGTAAAATATTTTTAAATGGTGCAATCTTAGTCTAAAAAGTGTAAAATTTATTTCAAAAGAGTGTAATTTATATATCAAATAGTATAATTTTTATTAAAACAGTGTAATTTTTTTAAAAACTGTGTAATCTTATTTTAAGAGTGCAATTTTTATCATCTTCTTTCTTCTATATTTTTTGATCTTTTCTGTAGAAAAAAAATAATTTTTATTTTTATTTTTTATTATTCTTATTTTTTTTCTATAATTTCTTTTTGTCACCATTTCTTCCTTGCTTTCTATCGCAACCACCGCGACGTCGTCGGAGGCGATCTCGTCGCCTGCCACCTCCGACGACGTCTCGGCGTTCCAACACGCGGTGGAGGAGAAGCCGTTTGGCGAGGCCGGAAGTCGCCGTGGCGCGCCCCGTGCTCTTACAGGAAGAAGAAGAAAAAGAAGAAGAAGAGGGAAAAAAAAAAGGTGCTCCAGTAGGAGGAAGAAGAAGAAGAAAAAGAAAAAAAGAAGAAAAAATTGCTCCGTCTGATCTTCGCTTTTTTCTTTTTCCGGCGGAAAAAAAAAAGAACGAGAGAACGAAGAGGAGAGAGAAAGAGGAAAGAGAAAAAGTAATAAGGGTATTTTGGTCAGTTTGCTGAAAAAGCAGACCGAATTTGTAAAAATAAAAAAGGTGGCCGGTTTTGCAAAAGTCCAAAATAAATGAATTTTTTATGCAAATTGGCCATTAATTTAGCCCACACTAGTAAATGTTTTGAAGCAAATTTTTTTTAAAAAAACTGTTATATGAAAGCTTAAGTTTTTATAGATCACCGGTTAATTAATTTTAAATTAGTCCAATGGCGCTTGTTAGTCGCAGCTAGCATATATAGTTGTTTGTGCAGCATGCAAGTTGCGCCTAACATATGAGTTGGATTTATATCTTGTATTAGTTGCAGTACCACTGTATTAGGTTCATGTCACGTATTAATAGTACCTAGCATATGTAGGAAGAGTAACAGTATAGAATCTTTGATTTTTTATGTTGTTACAACAAAATTGAAAAAAAAATCTGTTTTGTCGGACGTGAAAATAAAAGCATAGAATAGAGAAAGAGAGAAAAAAATAAATATACAAATATTTACCTGGTTCAGACACACACAAGCCTATTTTTAACAGAGAAAATTTTTATTTTAACCAAAGTAGAGTATAAAAGATGCCTCTCTCATAAAAAACCTAGCTTAATTCCAAAATACATCTATATATACTTCCTTTTTTTTCTGCCACATCAAATTAATAAATAAAAAGTATATTTATATTAATGATTAAAATCCAATAACATTGGTAATAATATCAATAAGATTAGATCTCTCAAAAAACAAAAAAATCAATAAGATTAGGTATAATCTTAACATAACTTAATAAGTTGACAGAGAAAGAATGTGGTTAATTAGGAAATTTTACGGTTTTAGAATTCAAAATATATCTAACATATATTATGTGGAGAGTATTTTCACCAGTTACTTTGAGTTTTGGGAATGTTTTTAGCCTTTTAGGCCCGTTTGGATACTCCAAAAAATATAGCATAGTTAAACTATACTACGGCGGTAGGAAAAATATCCTATGAAGCGTTTGGGAGGAAAAAAAGTAACGAAATTTTTGGAGTACTAGATTAAACTATACTCCAAAAAATAGAGGTAAAAGTATAATCCAATCTAACAAAGAAAAAAAATTCCACCATTCTTGAGCTCCTTATTCAAAAAAATGCATCAAGTTCTAACTTTTAAATTTCAACATAAAATTTTAAATTTCAACATAGATTTTAAATTTCAAATAGATTTAAAATTTAAAATTTAAAATTTGAAATTTGAAATATCAAATTTGAAATTTAAATTAAAAATTTAAATTTTAAATTTTAAATTTCAAACTTTAAATTTCAAATTTCAAATTTCAATTTCAAATTTAAATTTCAAATTTTAAATTTCAAATTCAAATTTTAAATTTTAATTTAAATTTAAATCAAATTTCAAATTTCAAATTTAAATTTCAAATTTCAAATTTCAAATTTCAAATTTAAATTTCAAATATAATTATAAATTTCAAATTATAAATTCAAATTTAAATTTCAAATTTCAAATTTCAAATTCAAATTTCAAATTTAAATTTTAAATTTCAAATTTCAAATTTCAAATATAAATTTGAAATTTCAAATTTAAACTTTAAATTTTAAATATTTTTTTTAAATTTAAAATTTAAAATTCTAAATTTTAAATTTCAAATTTTAATTTTAAATTTTTATTTTAAATAAAATTTCAAATATAAATTTTAAAATTTAAATTTTAAATTTTAAATTTAAAATTTTAAATTTCAAATCTCAAGTCTCACAGTTCAAATTTCAAATTTTAAACTTTAAATTGTAAATTTATTTTTTTAAACTTTAAATTTTAAATTTATTTTTTAAATTTAAAATTCTAAATTTCAAATTTCAAATTTCAAATTTTAAATTTTAAATTTTTTTTTAAAATTTTAAATTTAAAAATTTAAAAATTTAAAAATTAAATTTAGATTTTTAAATTTTAAATTTGAAAATTGAAAATTTAAAATTTAAAATTCAAAATTCAAAATTTCACATTTCACATATCAAATTTTAAATTTTAAATTTTTTTTGAAATTTTAAATTTTAACTTTTAATCTTAAAATTTAGAAAAATCCTGTTAAATTTACAATGCGTATCCAAACAGTTTAAAAATTGAATCTGTGAAATTTTTTAGAGTTGCAGGATTCTCTATTTTATCTAGACCGAAACCACAGTTTATAAATTCCGTGGAGATATTTTACTGTGTATCCAAACAGGTCCTTAATATATAGTAAACAACTGTTGAAACTCACAATCTCATTTTTACTTTCTACTTTGATATATGATCCAAAATTTTCTCTTTACTATGTGCTCTATGACAGCTACTGCTGAAAGTGAAAATAGAAGCAAGATTAAATAAGGGAAAACTTCAAAAACCCCCCTTGTGGTTTCATTTTTTTTCATTTTAGTACCCTGTGGTTTAAAATGTATCAAGTTAGTACCATGTGGTTTCTCACTTTATCACTTTAGTACTCTGTGGTTTAAAGTGTATCTAGTCAGTACCGTGTGGTTTTGCACTTTATCACTTTAGTACTCTGTGGTTTTAATTTTGTATCAAGTTAGTATCCTATAGTTTTTTAAACTATAGAATACTAAAGTGATAAAGTGTGAAATCACAGGCTACTAAAGTGATAAAGTGCAAAACCACAGGGTACTAACTTGATACACTTTAAACCACAGGGTACTAAAATGATAAAGTGAGAAACCACAGGGTACTAACTTGATACACTTTAAACCATAGGGTACTAAAATGATAAAGTGAGAAACCACATGGTACTAACTTGATACACTTTAAACCACAGGGTATTAAAATAAAAAAGTGTGAAACCACAGAAGGGATTTTTGAAGTTTGCCCTTTAATAATCCTTAAGAGTAAATTTGTTGAATTGTTGTAGAAAAGTATTGGTGAGAATCTATAGAATATATTATTTGACGATTGGATCACCCCAAAAAAATACGTTGTGAGAGAGCCATGTTGCCAATTAAGCCATAAACCAACGGAAGTTTGCCACGTTTCTAATAAAAATTTTGGATGCATCCATTGCTTAAGTCGACTTTAAAATTTACATCAAAGATAAAATTTTTAATACAATAAATTATTTAAATATTTTATGTTATATATATAGGGTTAATTTGATACTAATATATGTGGAGGTGATTTATGTTTGTATTAGTGGAGGGAAAAGGATTATAACGTTTTAGTGATCTCGTACTATTTGGATTATCTTTTAGAGATGGAGTAATGCTTCATGAACCTTCCTAAGATAGTTTGTTATAATATTGTTAATGAGTTAAATTTTTCGTACTAGTTGGGATTGCTATGTTATATCTAGGTAATTAAATCTGCCCAATTAATTTGTTATTATGTATAGAAATAAATAAAAGACTAAATTATAGAAAAAATACTCGTTTTTTTACTTCCTCTCCGTAACTTTCAAAAAACCTATGTTTTACTCCCTCAACATTTCAAATTGTTGCATTTAGCCCCCCATTTGTCATGATTCTATCACCGTTCTATCCATTTCTTTTCATTTATATTGAAAATATTCTTTAAATGACAAAATATATTAAAATTTTATTTTTTTCTTATAGAAGAAATAATTTACGTTTTGAAAATCGAAAAGTGAAAGCAAAAAAATGATATTTATAAAAGAATTTCTGTAATTTAGCCTAAATAAAATAAATTTCTTTTTTTATTTGAAAGATAGGTAGCATGCTATCCGCTTCATTTATTTCATTTAGAAATAAACTTAAGATGAGTTTGTATCCTTGTAAAATCTCTCCGAAAAAAAAATTTTCGATTGAAAATTTTTTTTTCCCTTGTTTGGTTATCTGTAAAATTTTTTTTGAAAAAGTTATTTTACAAATTTCTCGGAAAAAATCGAGTTTTCGTTTTTGGCCTTCTGCCTGCGGAAAATGAAAAGCAAGATGGAAATGGTGCGGCATTTGGCGTGGAGGGGAGCAGCGGAATAGCGCGGTCCACGAGGCCACTTCGGCCTTGTGCACCGTGTGAGAGGGAGGTGGACCTCCCTCTCATTATATATATATATATATATATATATATATATATATATATATATATATATATATATATATATTATATATATATATATTTATTTATATATA
>NC_033626.1:10346271-10431297 GCF_001540865.1 Ananas comosus
ATAGGTGGCAACGGAGCCCGTTTGCTATCGATAGTATTCTAGCTCAACTCTATATATATATATATATATATATATATATATATATTATAATAATAATATATATAATATATTAATTATTATATAATAATAATATATATAATAAAAAATATATTAAACACGTTTTCATCTATTTTTCTTTTCTTTTTAACCAAATAATCATTATGAAAATTTTTTTTTTTTTCTACAAACCAAACGCTAAACTACGAAATTTTTTCAATTTTACGTCAAACCAAACAGCCTCTTAGTTGAAAATATGAATCAACTAAGATTCGAACTTGAAATCTTCGAATACCAATCACTAAATTCTTTGTTACTTGCTCTCGGAACTGTCAAAAAAATAAATTTCTTATGTATTATGTTGATGCACCTTACGCACTCTACTTACAATTCTAAACAAAACCTAAAGTGGTGCGTACTGAGGAAGTATTATTTGGGACAATGATTAAATAACACTTTATTCGGTAGCTGAGCCGAAATGCTCGACATAAGCAACCGAGCTTTGGAGATTCTACTGACCAAAATGCAGCATTAGTAATATTGTTATTTTCTTTTCTAAAAATGATAGAATGCTAAAGAAAAAAATAATAAAGATAAATGCAAGATTTTTGAAGACCTATTCCAATTAATTAGTGAATTTCACATCAATCAGTGAGCGGAAGAATCAATGTAAATATTCTTTTGCTGCCCAAGGTGGCGAAATACCAGCTTATTACATGATTAAATACTTACTGACAGGGCTATATTTTTTTATTCTTATGAAATACAGGACCTTCAACTGAAACAATCTCACTCATTAATTAAAATCACAGCTGATCGCACTGCGCAGGAGCAAAAGATAACTTCTGATCGTCCAGATCGTAGACTATGTGCATATTCTGCTGCTGAAAATTACCAATTATGGAGATTTCGCTGCCGGAATCGAACATCGCCAAGCACATTAAACCCACGCTGGAATCCTGGAGCATGTAGTTGTCGCGCGGCAGATCCATATCTGCGCCTTCGAGGTGGAATATCAGCTTCGGCACGTCCACCTTTGCTGATGGAGACGACGGCAGCGAGAAGCAAAGGTCGAAGCCCTCCGCGGTGCCGTTAGCCACGGGCAGCTTCACCTGCGACAAGAAGGCGCTCCTCACGAGCTTGTAAGCAACCGTGGTTAGCTGCGTGAAGGACGTTCCGGAGTCTATGAACACTCCGCCAGTCCCGTTTTGCTGCAGGGCAAATGCCGACCTCGGTATCGGGAGACGGATCGTGCCGACCGTTATACCGTCGAGAGAGAGGTAATAGTAGGTTGGCTGTGAAGTATTCGTAACGAACGGAGTCGACTGGATGTTAGTAGAGCTGCCGTTTAGATTGGCAGCTGATCCTAACATGAGTGCGCTGCTCTTCGAATCGTCGTCGTCGTAGGAAATGAAGCAGTATCCGAACTTTCTGACTCCTAACTGAGAGATGAGAGACAAGGGCCCACGACCGAAGCCTGCGATCCCATTGAAGTTGCCCTGGTTTTGAAACCCGCAGCCGAATCCGAGGTTCGGGACCGTGACGTTGTTAGTGGACCCAAAGGTGAAGGCCTCGCTGGCGAGAGTGCCGACGGTAAATGAGTTGTCAAGGTAATCGTAAAGATAGAGGCATTGCGCGTGGCAGGCGGATTGAGGAAGAGCCTGGCAGAGCTTGCTGGAGCAGGGAAGCGGCGAGTAAGTGGCTGACTGTGAAGGATCGTACAAAGGGAAGCTCTGGTTGGTGCACGAGAGGCAGGGCTGGCACTGAGTCCAGATGAGATCGCTGCCGGTGTCAAGCATGAGCAGGAGAGGCTGTGCCGGCGTGCCAATGGAAACTCCGATGGTGTACTCATAGGGATTTGGCGAGACAGGCACGTCAGTTGCGGAGATCGAATTGGCAGAACCCCCCGCGGCCTTGGACACGAGCATCGCACTCCGGGCCCTGCTTCGCAGCGCCATGCGCTGC
Organism: Ananas comosus; assembly: GCF_001540865.1. Lineage (NCBI taxonomy): Eukaryota > Viridiplantae > Streptophyta > Magnoliopsida > Poales > Bromeliaceae > Ananas > Ananas comosus. The sequence goes on from NC_033626.1 coordinate 10,348,273, forward strand.
AGGAGCTCGAATTTGGTGAAATTCCGGCCCGCGTCGACATGGGTCAGGTCCACGCGGAGACCGTCGAAGGCAGAGATGGCCGGAGGGACTAGCGAGGCGAGGAGGAGGAGCACCAGAATTGGCAGCATATTTTCGAAAGGTTTAACGGCATACATGTTGTGGTCTGAGATACAGAGACTTTATGTTTTGGGGAGAAAATATTTGTTAGAATGTATGTTTATATAGGGGGATTTAGCAAGAATGAGTCACTGTGATAGCACATATTGTTAAATTATTTACAGTGTTTACCTTTTCTCGGTATAATAGAAGGACTCAGTTAACGCCCTCGTGTATATATTTCAAACAATGCCCTTTCAATATCTTGACATGGTTTCTTGACAAGGTTCCCTTTCAAACAATGCCCTTTCAAACAATGCCCTTTCAAGCGAGGAACCTACGTTTTGTGTGGTTTATCTTTGAATGGACCTCAGGACTTAAAATCAACAGAAAAAAAGTCCGAACTTTTCTATATGGGGAGGAATGTGCAGAAGGGAGAAATATTAGCGGAAATCTTAGGATGTAAATTGGGCTCATTTCCGACAAGGTATCTTGGGCTGCCGTTATCGAACAGACGACTATGCAGATCGGATTGGTGGCCAATCATCAATAGAGTCGAACGAAGGATAGAAGGGTGGCAAGCTAAACTTCTTTCGACCGGCGGCAGGCTTGTACTGGTTAACTCGGTACTCTCGAACCTGCCGCTCTACTTCTTCTTTATCTTCAGAGCACCTAAATGGGTAATTAAACGAATCGAAGCTCTGCGGAGGGCATTTTTTTGGAAAGGAAGAAGGGAAGTAACTGGAGGCCATTGCTTGGTTCGATGGAAAACGGTATGTAGGAACAAAAGAGATGGAGGGTTAGGGGTGAAAGACCTAGAGACTATGAATTTAGCGCTACTGGCTAAGTGGTGGCGGAGGTTTTTATCGGATAAGACAACGTTATGGAGATCTTTCTTACGAGGAGGATCTTCCTTAGGGAAGGGGCAACTTTTAGACCATACTCACAATGGTGGCAAAGCGTCCTGTCAACCTGCGACATTGTCCGGTGCGGGGTTTCCTATATGATTGGTGACGGTAGTTCAGTGAGCTTTTGGAGGGACCGATGGTGTGCACAACTCCCATTGCAATCGATGTTCCCTCATATCTTTAACACTGTAGTCACGAAGAACTACCGAGTGCGGGATTGTTCAGGCATCTATGGTTGGCGCTGGTGGAGTATATTGCACAGGTTTACACCAAGCTCTCCCGCAAATGAGGAATCAGTTCAGGGGCTTAAGGAACTACTATGCACCATGAGTTTAGTAGATAACAGAGACGAAGTAAGATGGAGATGGAGTCAATCAGAAGTATTCACAGTTAAATCATTGTATAAATTCTTGCAGGAGGGGGGAAGGGGGTGATAGAGACGAACTTGGCGCCACTTTGGAGGACCAAAATTTCGCTTAAAATTAAAATTTTCAGCTGGCTGGTGGTGATGCGGAGGTGTTAACGAAGGATAATCTCTCGAAAAGGGGATGGTCGGGAGAGCACACTTGTGCCCTCTGTTTGGATGAACCAGAGAATATTGATCACTTTAGTACCATGTGATTTCACACTTTATCGCTAGAATACTAAAGTGATAAAGTATTATAGCTTGCTGGTGGGTGGTTTGGGAGACTAGGAATGGAGTCATTTTTGCGAAGGCCCAGGCGGATCCGATCCGTGGCACTCATAAGATCAAACACCTGATAGCTCAATGGGGTAGTGCTGATCCGTAGATTTGTAGTTAGATTTTGTAGCCTGTATAGAGGTATCAGTTGTACTTTGCACACAACTTCTGTTTCCCTGTTTTCCTTTTTTTTTTTGTTTTTTTTCTCCATCATCCTAGAGGCCTTGATGCCTCACCCATGTTGCTTAATTCACCTACTGTATGAATGAAGCGGGTAGCATGTTACATTTTTCTCACAAAAAAAAAAAACATAAAAGAATTGTCTAACTTTTTTGGATAGAATAGATATAATATTTCCACCTAAAATTAAGGGTATACTTTGCATTTCTTTAAATATGATGATAATGGAGTTCTAGAAGCAGAGGTTGACCCAGTGTAATTGTATTATATATGGAAACAAAAAATTGAAAAAAAAAAAAGAGTAGGATGAACGAGCTTAATTGGACCTTGTCTGCTTGTACAACGACTTAATCAGCCCAGTTTCCATACTAAACAACTCAGCTGTAATTTATTTAGTAAAAGTTTTGTAGTTAAATATAAAAATAAGGTCATCTTAAAACTTACTTAAGTTTTTATAAATTATTGGTTAATTAATTGTAAATTGACTTAATGGCACGTGTTTGTCGCAGCTAGCGTGTACAGTTGTTTGTACAGCACGGTAGTTGTGCCTAATATGTGGAGTTGGATTTACATCTCGTATTAGTCAGAGTATCATTGTATTAGATTCATGTCAAGTAATAGTAGCACCTAGCACGCATGGGAAGAGTGTTAGTATAGAATGCTTAATTTTTTTATATTGTTATAACAAAAATAAAAAAGATTAAATTTGTTGGGTGTGAAAATAGAAACAGAGTATTGAGGAAGAGAAAACAAAATAAAGTATAACAAATATTACGTGGTTCGGTTACTGACTTACGTCCAAGGTCTAGGTTAGAGGAGAAATTTTTATTATAATCAAAGCAGAATATAAAAAAAATACTCTGTCACACGAGAATCCTAGCCTTCAAAATATACATATACTCTCTCTTATCAACCACACCAAATTAATAAAATAAAATATATATTTATATTAATAATTAAAATTTCATAAAACTAAAAATAATTTTAATAAGATTAGATATAATCTTAACGGATTGACTAGAAAAGAATAGGATTAGAATATCTTAGGACGCGTTTGGTTCGAAGTCAGAATCGAAATCGAAATGACTCATTACCTAATTCTATTTGATTCGTTATCTGAATCGGAATAAGAATAAATCATTCCCATTGTCGGTGTTTGATTTAGATAGATATAAAAAATGTAATCAAATTAATATATTAACTTTATCTTTATAGAGTCCGGCTACTATACTCTTATGAGTACGATTGTTCTCGTACTCATTGTTTTCGGTGATAGAGCTTCCGAATCAACGATCCACACTGCTAAACGTTATCTAGAGCATTTAAAACGTCTAGAAATCAAATTTTATAATTTTTCGACATCATTTACCTTACGATCAAAAAATTATGATTTCAAAATATTACGAAATTTATTATGATTTCAAAAAATTACGAAATTTATTTTCTAGACGATGAACTTTATTATGATTTCAAAAAATTATGAAATTTATTTTCTAGAAATTCAAATACTCTAAATCATATTTAACGAAGTAGATCGTCAATTCGGAAGCTCCATCATTGAAAACAACGTATGAGTATGAAATGCTCTATACTTATAAGAGTATAGTAGCCCTAGTCATCTTTATAATTTATTAATTTAAATTGAAATTGAAAATTAAATATTAAAAATTTACATCAAAATTTTGAAATAATGTCAAAATTTTAAATCTATTTTTTTAAAAAAAATTAAATTTTGAAGTTGAGTGGATAATTCAAAATATAAAACTAAATTTTGATTTATTCAAATTCAAACTTAAATTAAAATTTTAATTTTAATTTGAATCCATAAATTTAATTTAAGTTTTAAATAAAATTTGAATAATTAAAAAAATAAAATACTTGATTAAATTTTAATTTTTAATTTAAATTCAAATTAAAATTTAATATTATAAATTTAATTTCTAAATTCAAACTCATATTTTAGTTAAAAAAATTAAAAAAATAAATTTAATCCTAATAAATATCTATTCCGTTTAGATTCAACTTCTAATTCGGCTTCTAGGCCGGATTGAAAATAGAGGTGATTGGACGATTCCCATTCCACTCGAAAATTTGAATCGGAATGGAACTCCCGCATACCAAACACTCACAAACAGATTCATTCATTCCAATTCCGATTCCATGATGAAAAAGAAGCGAACCAAAAATGATCTTACAGTTTTACAATCCGAGATATATCTAACATATGTAATGCGGAGAGCATTTTCATCAATTACTTTGAGTTTTGGGATTGTTTTGAGCCTTTTAATAACAAACAATTGTTGACACTCATCGACCGTCTCCGGTGCAAGTGGCAAAGTGCTTGATGGTTTAAATAGATAGAAATTTTCAAATTTTACTTTTTATAAGACTAATTTGTACTAATAGACAATAAAATAAGCTAAATTAATTTTAAGCCGTTGAGTTTTTGTATGATTTAATAAAAAAAAAATCCGGTTGGTTTGAGTAAAATCAGATCGATTTGCCGGCCCAATGGTTGAACCGTCAGTATGAGCAGTTTAAGGTAGTCTTTTGATCGATTCATCTGGTTTAAAAAATCAAATCACACTACTTTATAGACTGGATCGACGGAACAGGTCGACAACCCAGTTTTTAAATCATTGAAAAATTCAACCGCAGGCACAAGAAATGTAATCCATTAGACCAAGAAAATTCGATATTAGAAACTTTCAGTACACTCGGTCATGCAGACTCAGTTTTCATGCTAAAGCCCCGCCTATATAAACATGCCTCCAAAACAATTATTGGCTCCACAACTACACCTCTCTGTATCTCAGACCACAACATGTATGCCGTTAAACCTTTCGAAAATATGCTGCCAATTCTGGTGCTCCTCCTCGCCTCGCTAGTCCCTCCGGCCATCTCTGCCTTCGACGGTCTCCGCGTGGACCTGACCCATGTCGACGCGGGCCGGAATTTCACCAAATTCGAGCTCCTGCAGCGCATGGCGCTGCGAAGCAGAGCCCGGAGTGCGATGCTCGTGTCCAAGGCCGCGGGGGGTTCTGCCAATTCGATCTCCGCAACTGACGTGCCTGTCTCGCCAAATCCCTATGAGTACACTATCGGAGTTTCCATTGGCACGCCGGCACAGCCTCTCCTGCTCATGCTTGACACCGGCAGCGATCTCATCTGGACTCAGTGCCAGCCCTGCCTCTCGTGCACCAACCAGAGCTTCCCTTTGTACGATCCTTCACAGTCAGCCACTTACTCGCCGCTTCCCTGCTCCAGCAAGCTCTGCCAGGCTCTTCCTCAATCCGCCTGCCACGCGCAATGCCTCTATCTTTACGAGTACCTTGACAACTCATTTACCGTCGGCACTCTCGCCAGCGAGGCCTTCACCTTTGGGTCCACTAACAACGTCACGGTCCCGAACCTCGGATTCGGCTGCGGGTTTCAAAACCAGGGCAACTTCAATGGGATCGCAGGCTTCGGTCGTGGGCCCTTGTCTCTCATCTCTCAGTTAGGAGTCGGAAAGTTCGGATACTGCTTCATTTCCTACGACGACGACGATTCGAAGAGCAGCGCACTCATGTTAGGATCAGCTGCCAGTCTAAACGGCAGCTCTACTAACATCCAGTCGACTCCGTTCGTTACGAATACTTCACAGCCAACCTACTATTACCTCTCTCTCGACGGTATAACGGTCGGCACGATCCGTCTCCCGATACCGAGGTCGGCATTTGCCCTGCAGCAAAACGGGACTGGCGGAGTGTTCATAGACTCCGGAACGTCCTTCACGCAGCTAACCACGGTTGCTTACAAGCTCGTGAGGAGCGCCTTCTTGTCGCAGGTGAAGCTGCCCGTGGCTAACGGCACCGCGGAGGGCTTCGACCTTTGCTTCTCGCTGCCGTCGTCTCCATCAGCAAAGGTGGACGTGCCGAAGCTGATATTCCACCTCGAAGGCGCAGATATGGATCTGCCGCGCGACAACTACATGCTCCAGGATTCTACCATGGGTTTAATGTGCTTGGCGATGTTCGATTCCGGCAGCGAAATCTCCATAATTGGTAATTTTCAGCAGCAGAATATGCACATAGTCTACGATCTGGACGATCAGAAGTTATCTTTTGCTCCTGCGCAGTGCGATCAGCTGTGATTTTAAGTGAGATTGTTTCAATTGAAGGTCCTGTATTCCATAAGAATCAAAATATATAACCCTGTTAATTACTTAATCTTGTGATAAGTTGGTGTTTCGCCACCTCAGGTAATAAAAGAATTACATCCATTCCTCCACTAAGTAATTGATGTGAAATTCACTAATTGGAATAGGTCATCAAAAATCCTGCATTTATTTTTATTATTTTTCCTTTAGCATTTAATCATTTTTCCAAAAAAAAAAAAAAAACAATAACAGTAATGCTCCATTTTGGTTGGTAGAAGATCCAAAGCTCGATTGCTTACGTCGAGCATTTGGTTCAGCTATAGAGTATAGTGCTATTTTATCAAATTATAGTCCCAAGTAATATGTTCAGAATATAAACCATTTTAGTTTTTTATTTAGAATTTATAATCTTACTAATTGAGAATCCATACGAGCCCACTCTCCATTGCACGGGCCGTGGGACCCACTCCTCTCTCTCTCTCTCTTTCTTTTTTTTCTTTTTTTTTTCCCTTATTTTTCTTTTCTTCCAAACCTTTCTTATTTTGGGGTTGTGGGACGGTTTACATTGTTATTAAGAATTAATTGCACCATTGATCTCCAACTTTTGTACTATTATTATTGGTTCCAAATATGTTTTTGTAATTAAATTTTCAATCTGTTAATTCCATTGCGATTACATCCCAGCCGTTAAAAGAGATGTTAATTAAACAAAATTGCCATGTTACTTAACTTTCTTTTGCATGTCAATTTTGGTCTATAAATTTTACATATTTTTTACTGTAGAAATAAAAATTTACATTTTAAATTTTAAATTCAAAATTAATAATAAAATTAAAATTTTAAACCAATCAGAAATTAGAATTTTAAATTTAAATTTAAAGTTTGAATTTAAATTGAAATATGAATTTTAAATTGAATCTAACTTTTGATTTCAAACTTTAATTTTTTATTTTGATTTTAGTATTTAAATTTACATTTAAATTTTAATTTTAATTTAAAATTTAAATATGTAATTAGAATTTAAATTTATATTTAGAAAAATTAGAACAACTATTTTTGAGCTATCAAGTTGATTTTTTATTACTTTTAATCATTTCAGATACTTTGCTCCATAAGAGGAGATACAAGATAATGGGCCATTAGAGAGCTGCATCTGATACATTTTCTTTATACTTTTAATAAGAATTATGATAAGATCTTTTGCAATGTAATTATGTTTTCTATATTAAAATATTCATTCATAAAAATAATATTCAAATATGAATTAAGACTTTTGAAATTGTGACTATTGACTTGCTTGATTGATAATTTGAATGGTTCTTTATATTTTTGAAATTAACAAATTTGTATCTTGAAATGAGCGAATTTAATTTTTGCATTTCTGTTTCTTCAATGATTTTTTTATATTGGTTTTTTTATCTCCAGTTAAGTAATATTTTTTAGTTCATATGAGTGATATTTGCTAATTCGCATGCTATTATTTTTAATCTCGAGCTAGAGAATTTATTTTTCCTAATATATAATATTAAAATATTTATTTTGGTAGTTGAACCTTTTTGCAATATAAAAAATATCTATTTTGATTTTTAAATACCCTTTGATTTGTTTTATTTTTGGTGCTTCTTGTAATTATCTATTGATTTCTTCAGTAATCTGAAATTCAGAAATCAAGTACTTTAGTTAACAAGAGTTTCCCTTCATTATCATCGACGACAATGGAGACGCTTCCACCAAGACTATCAAAGATAGTGCTTTCACTCCAATTAATTTTATAATATTTTTTATTTATAAATTCTATGTTGATGATAATAGAAAATTATTATTCATTTTTTTAATATTACAATGAGCTTTTCTTTTATTTTAACTGATTTATTCATTTTAATTATTTGGTTTAGATATTTTTGAAAAGAAATATATTTAAATTTTTTTTGAATTTTTAATTATTCAATACTGAGATAAATAATATTTGAATATATATATATATATATATATATATAGTATATTAGTAGTAGTATATATATATATATATATATATATATACTACTTATAAAAACGTGAGTTTTAAATTTTTTCTCTTTCCAAAAATGCCCCTATCTTTTCTACTAATATTTTCATGTCCAGTAATTTTCAACTATTCGTTTCAAATAATTTTTCAAATAATAATTTATTCTCAAATATAAATATTAAGTTTTTACCATTGGATCTCATCCAACGATTATAAATAAAAGTAGCTTTTCTTGATAAAAATACCCTCAATATCCGTTATCTCCTATCTACGCGTTTACAAATATCTACGCATTTTCTCAAACATAATTTCCGCCGTAACTTAAAATATCCGTTATATCCTATCCACAGCGTTTCTTAAATATTTTTGTTTCTCACACGTAATAGCACCAATCACATAATAAATAAAATTAAATTTATTCTATCTACACATTTTCTCAAACGCTTCATAAAGTAAAATATTCATTATCTCCTATTTATGTGTTTCTCAAATATTATATTTCTCACACATAATGCGCCAATCACGTAGAATATTACTAGAAAGATTTAATACCCACCTTACAGTCACGTAGAATATTATTAGAAAGATTTAATACCCACCTAAGCAAAACTAAATTGTTAATTAAATATAATTTTACATTTTTAAATTTTTTTAGTAAAATATTCAAAAGTAATACTCGCTAAAATATTTTACGTGTTTTTCAAATATAGAGCATATCTTAATGCACTCGCACATAATATCTATATTATCTAATCTTTATCTCATCATAATATTTATTCATACACAGAATATATTTTTTTGAGACATATATTTTCTTAGTAATATCTTTTTAATTTTCAACTATATTTTTCTCAAATATTTTTTTTAGTAATATCCTTTCTCATATGTCCCCATCGTTAGCACCAGTATATCATAGCACATCGTCATCATCGATACCGGCACATTGTCACTTTCACCACCTTCGTCATAGTTAGAGAGGTATTTTGATCCTACCTGAAAATTTTTTATTTTTTTAATGTGCATTTATACTATTTCAGTATATTTTTTTGATATTTTCTTATTTTTACGTATACTACGTTCATCAAATATAAAGCATTTATTTTTTTAATAATATCATTTTTCATTTTTATCTATATTTTCTTATATATTCTCAAATATTTTTTTTAGTAAATCCTTTTTTATTTGTCACTGTTGCCGGCACCAGCACATGGTCATCGTCCTCCTCATCGTCATCGTCATCACCGATGCCGGCACATTGTCGCCTTCATCACCTTCGTCACAGGTGTTTTGATCCCAGCTAAATTTTTAATATGCTTTTATACTGTTATAGCAGCTTTTTAGTATTTTCTTATTTTTATCTATACGTTTCTCAAATATAAAGTATATATTTTTTTAGTAATATCTTTATAAAGTATATTTTTGTAGTACCCCTGAAATTCAGCATTTCAGGCTTGTCGACAGCTCTGGAGAGTGTCGGGACAAGTCCGAGTCCTGTTGGTGCGAAATAGACGCAAACCGGACTCAATACGACGCAAGAGCAGGAAGTTAGTATTGGAATCTGCAAATTGCAGATTTTCTGCATTCTGTACCGGTACAAAAGAGTGTACCGGTACCTCTATATAATTTTTCTGCGCAACTGCTCTCAGGTTTACCATCTCTGTTGCATGTACCGGTACAACATCGATGTTGTACCGGTACACCGGGGTAGGTAAAGGGTGTTTTGGTAATTTCTTACCTCGTGGACTTCACCCTTATCCCTTCCTTCTATATAATGTTAGAGAGGCAGAGAGAGCATTTCGGCTGCTGCTCCTCTCTCTCTCTAGGGTGGATCCGTATGGTTGAGGGAGGCTTCGGGTGGAGTTTGGATCGACGCCGACGTTGCGCCGGGGAGCTGTTCGAGCACACGAGTGTCGTAGTTGCTGCGTTGGGAGGCCGGGCGAGCGTGTGATTTCGCTGTTTCGACTTCGCGCCGGATTTGGAGTAGCTTTCGAGGTGGGTTAAAGTGATGTTACCGAATTCTACAGGTTTCCTCCTAATGCTATATATGTCAACTGCATGTATTTGTAGCTTTGTTTAGTACTTTGTTTAGCTCAATTCTTGGAATTTCATGCCTATGAATTGGAATTGGAGCTTAGAAAAATTAGCTAAATAATGCATGTTGGATTTGGATTTGACTTAGGAGAAAACTGACGTTTTTACACCGCCAAATGAGCAAACTACCAGATTTAGGTTTAGAAGCCGTAATTTGTCAGTATCGACGCAGTTTGTGGGTGGTGGATACCTAAAATAGTGTAGAATATTTTTACACTCGTGCTGAGGTGCCGAGTGTATTTTTAGAGCAGTGTTTAGGCTGTTCCGAATTATCGGGTGCCGTCGAGGTTGACGGTGGACCCAGATTACTGTTTTTGCATCAGATTGTGCCGAGAACACGTGAGTTCAATTGTTAGACCCTGTTTACTTGACTATAGCCTGTGAGAGCCTGATTGAGCTCGACAGAGACACGCTTGTATACTCGGTTGGGTAGCGCCCACGAGTGCCACTCCGGAGTTGGGCTTTGTGCTTTTGTGTTGGTGTTGTTTAGTCCTGTTTGAACTTGCTCTCCATTGACGATCTGGTTTGATGTCAGATTGTGTAGTTTCGACAGGCGAGACGGGTGTGTTCACAATCCCTAATGCGATTGGGTCAGGCTTTACTATTTCCTACAGAGTGTTGGTGTTCGACCGAGATAGTATAGGTGCATATAGCTGTAGATGTATTACAGCTTTCTTACTATACTTGTTTGCATCTGTAGACTTAGTCGGTGAGCCGTTGAAGTCGGTAGCGGTACCCACTAAGGACTACTTCTTTTTGCAGTAGTTCTCACGCCCAGTTGTTGAAACCTTTTGCAGAGCCTTCTTCTTTGGCTGCTGCTGCTGTTGATTCGGACCGTGGAAAGGGAGTCGCGAGTTAGATTCCTTCCCAGTTGCTGCTGAGTTAGAGTATACCAGCTATAGGTAGTGGTAGTTTTTGAATTCATATACATACTTTTATTGTTTCTCGCTGGAGCCAGTGTTTTGTACACCAGGATGCTTGCATGTATAATGAACTTCTATTTTTATATATATCTTTTTTTCCTAGCAGCTCTATACTACTAGTTGTAGTATTGTTTGATTACAGGTACAGCTGTCGTTTCGTATACAGGAAAAGTTTCTTTGTATACGGCGGATTTGTCGGCGTGCCCGGGAAAACGAGTAATCCGGGGCGTGACAATTTTTTTAGTAATATCTTTTTAAATATTTCCTTTATGACAGGTGCTAATCTTTTCTCACATAATGTGCACGTTTTTTCAAATATTATGAAATACATATGAAAAATAGTTATACTATAAATTAATTAAAAATATATAAAATTTATTTAGAGATAAATTAAAGTTAAAAAATAATTAAATAATAAACATATACCACCAATAACGATTTAAAATTTAAAATATAAATATAAATATAATTTAAAATTAGATGTGACATTTTGAATTAAGAATAAATTAAAATTTTTATACTTTTAGATTAAAATATATATCCAATCTTCTAAATCTCCTTTCTGACGAGTGACACTTGCTACCTATCATCTCATCATAATTTTAATACCTACGCGTTTCTCAAATATTGAGCCTAATTAACATATAATATTTTCACTATTTAACCTTTCAATCTCCTTATTCTTATCCCAATCTTATATATACTTATTCATTTTATTCATTTTCATACGTAATAACCGTCACCTATGCATTTGTGCCGACACAACTTCGTTCTCACCTTTGCTAGCATGACGTCGTTGTCCTCACATTGCATGTATATCGACAGAAGTTCACGAATCATGTCGGCGTTGTTGATGCTACCGACATGTAATCGATGGTCGAGATACATGCGTATGCGCATTATTGGTGGTCGGCAATCTATGCGTTGACAATTCATATAAATATCAATCTAAAATACTCTCCCTCCTCCTATATCTATTGTTAATGTTATTTTTTTTTTGGATTTTTCTTTCTTTTCTATTCATAATATATCTTTTTTTTAAGTAATTTAATTTTTAGTTAGATTTACTTTTTTTTAATTAAAGATCTCAAAGCCTCAGCCTAATTATTTTTCTTTTCATTATCTTTAATTTCTTCCTAAACAAGTTTCATAATTAAATTAAAATTATATTTCCGCTTTTTAGTTAACATATTTTAATAATATGATTTTTCTTTACATATAATATACGAATTATGCTACTATACTATCAATAGTACCAAACCCTTGATACTATTGAGTTTTCGGCCGTTGGATAAAAAGATGTGCGGTTAGAATGATAGTGGTCCCTGGTTAAATTGATAGTGGTCCCCTAGGGTTGAGTGGGTGGTTGGTTTAATAGTATAATCTAACGGGTGGAAATGATCAAAAGGTAAATTTAACGATAGAAAACTCAATAGTACCAAGAGCTTGGTACTATCGATAGTATAATAGCCGAACTCTATAATATACTAACATCTTCTATTAAACTTTAATATATAAATAAATACTACATTAATTGGCTATCACCTGCACATACCCAATGTATACAAAAGTATACCACACCTCTAAAAAGCTCATGAATTTAAATTAGAATTCAATTTATATTCTATGAAATTAAAAAAAATTACAAAATTCATAAATATAATCATGTCTCTATGACATTATATATTTCGAGCATCTACTTACCAAATTCATCAACTTTTTTTATATTGTTAATTTTTATGTTCATTTAATATCTAGATATTATGATTTTAAAAATTTATAAATTTTAATGTATAATTTTTTAAAAACAAATGTTAAATATTGAATGTCGTGTATAAAATATGTACATTGAGTACAAGAAAAAACTTCTCAAAATATGAACGATATGATTCAAAATTCTCCTAAAATTGTATTAATATTTTTACAATCTTCTTCAAATCAATTTGTATATATATATATATATATATATATATATATATATAGAGAGAGAGAGAGAGAGAGAGAGAGAGAGAGAGAGCTAGGCTGGTATACTATCGGTAGCACGGAGGCTTCCGTGCTACCAAGTTGTTTTCAATGATGCAGTTTTCAAATCGACAATCGGCTCCGCTAGACTTGATCTACACTATTAAAAGTATTTGGAAACTAAATTTCATAATTTTTCGGCATTATTGGGTTAGTGATCAAAAGATCTCAAAATTGACAATTTTAATGGTAGATGTGATGCGTTTGTGAATTTAACGGTGTAAAACACTCCAAATCTGATGAAATTTTTATAGAAAATTTTTTTCATTATTTAGAGAAAGATCAATACCTCTGATCTTAAATTTAAGTCTTTTATCATCATTTTTTATGAGATTTTTATTTTCAGCCATTTATTTTTAAACTACTCGTTTGATAGGTAAATGATGCTGAAAAGTTATGAAATTTAGTTTCCAAATACTTTTAATAGTATAGATCAAGTTTAACGGAGCCGATCGTCAATTTGGAAGCCGCAACATTGAAAACAACTTGGTAGCACGGAGGCTTCCGTGCTATCCATAGTATACCAGTCTAGCTCTATATATATATATATATATATATATATAGAGTTGGACTGGGCTACTATTAGTAGCAAAATTCTATTGTTGCTACCAATTTTTTAGCATTTGGATCAATTCTTTTCATCATTTCTAACCATTGGATTAAATACTATAACCCAGTGGGGACCATTCAACCCTAGGGGACCACTCAATTCTAACTGACTAATATCATCCTAATCCTACAATTTTTCATCCAAGGGTTAAAAACTTGATAGCAAAAAGAGGATTTTACTATTAATAGTATTCCAGTCTAATTATATATATATATATATATTTTAGGGTATACAAAATTAATGATAGTAATAGATGATAAGTGAATTTATGTTTTTCGCTAATTATGTATTATAGATTATTTTTTTAATATAAATAAATTTTAGGGTAAACTTCAAATACCCCCTGTGGTTTCACACTTTCTCACTTTTGTACCATGTGGTTTAAGTGTATCAAGTTTGCCCTTGTGGTTTCACACTTTCTCACTTTAGTACCTTGTGGTTTACACCATTTCTCTTTGGGAGAAAGCGGAGAGGAAGGAGGAAGAAGAAAGAAAGAGAAATGGTATACATTTTATCCAAAGAGTGTAATTTTTATTCCAAAAAGTATAATTTCTGTCTCAAAAAGTGTGACTTTTATTTAAAATAGTACAAAAAATTTTTGAAACAGTGTAACTTTATTTTAACAGCACAATTATCACGCCCCGGATTACACTTTTTCCGGGCGCGCTGACAAATCTGCCGTATACAAAGGAATTTTCCCTGTATACGAAGCGATAGCTGTACCTGTAAATCAAACACTACTACGAACAGTAGTAGAGAGCTGCTAGAGAAAACAGAAGCTAAACAAACTGAGTTTCATATACATAGTCCAAATCCAAAATACAAAGCTACTCGCACTGGCGAGTTAAGTCCACTATGTACATAAACTCGAAACAAAACATCTATCTGCAGTAGGGGCACCTCTAGCTCAGCACGTCGGGTAGGGCTCTAACTCGCGAGGCCCTTGCCTCGATCCTGATCCGCGGAAGGCGCAGCAGCCGAAACCTGTGGCTCTGCAAAACAGAGGTAACAACTGGGCGTGAGAACTACTGTGAAAACAAATAGTCCTTAGTGGGTACCGCCCAAAACAATATCGGTCCACCCACTAAGTCTACAGAAGGGAGCAAGAATAGTCAGAAAAGCAGGAAATAAACTCTACCGCTATCGATCACTACACTATCATGCTCTACACTAACCAACTGTAGGAAATGTCCAATCTGACCCAATCCAATCGGGACTGTAAGCATACCCGTCCCCGGGACTGTGAATACACCCGTCCCTGCCCCGTTGCGACTATCGGGCTCTATCCACACTAACTGGTCCGTGGAGAGCAAGTCCAACTGGCATGAGCGACACCAACGCAAAAGCACAAGCCTGACTCCGGAGTGGCACTCGTGGGCGCTACCCAACCGAGTATGCAGCGTATCTCTGTCGAGCTCAAACAGGCTCCAACTAGCCAAAGTCAAGTGAACAGGGTCAAAACAGGTCTACAAACCAAACCCACGTGCCCTCGGCACAATCTGTGACCAAAACAAGAATCTGGGTCCACCGCTAACCCGAACGGCACCCAACGACCCGAAACAGCCTAAACTCTGCTGAAAAATAAGCTCGGCACCCCAGCACGAGCGTAAATGCCTTCTAAACTACCCTAGGTATCCATCGCACTGATACTGCAACGATATAATCGAACCACGGCTCCTAGAGCTAAATCTGGTAGTTTAAGCATATGACGGGTCAAAACGCAGGTTTTCTCCTAAGTCAAATTTCAAGTCCAACATGTATAATTTAAATATTCATTTCAGCATGCTTCTACATTTATATTACATTCAAGATGCTAATCGATGAATTAAAGCATGATATACAAGAATCGAACTATACATATCGACTAAACACGCACTTAGGAGCGAAACCGATGATAACCCACCTCTAATGCAAATCCTGGCAGCAATAGGGTCACTCAGCTACGGAACACTCTGTCGGAACCAGGCGCATCTGCTATCAGCCAGCAAAGGTCCACAATCAGGATCTAAACATCAATTCCACTAAAATCCACTAAAAATTCCAATTTCAGCACTTAAGCTTGGATTTCTCTCCACTCCAATGTCAAAACTCACCTAATGATCTCCAATTCGGGTGAGGACAGATCCAAATCCAGCCACTACTGATGGGTGATCAATCTCAGGTCCAAAATCCCACTGCCAACAAAGATAGCATCAAGAAAAGCTCAAAAATCCCAATTTCAGCAAATAGTCAACAACAGTCCAGAAAAACTTGAGTTTGACTGAGCTAACCTTCACCAAATTCTGCGAGATAGGGCTTCGTGGATTCCTCTGAGAGTCAAAAATCCAGCAAACCAAGTTTCATCGGAATCCGATCTTCTTACGTCGCGCACGAGCCAAAACACTGGAGGTCGTCGCTGAAGAACTGCAGAATCAGCACCTTGCAATTCTTGGAGATGTGGATCTTGATGCAAAATGGAAAGATTGGAGGGATTTGGGATCAAAATCTAAGTTCTCTGTGAAGAACAGGTAAAAGAGCTCAATAGGGACGCATACAGGGTATTTATAGGCTACTGGAGGGATAAGATAAGCCCCAAGAGAAAACAGCTGCTAACTAGAGTTCATGCAGAAACGGGCGTTTCTGGGCGCCCGGAACCATGTTCTGGGCGACCAGAACATCCCGACTGCACAAACCGGGCTCCTCGGACTCTCCGCTCGCGGTGTGCTGCGCCCGTAAATGGCTCCGGCGGAACTCACCTACCGCTTGCCACGCGTCGAAGCAAGCGATATTCACGATGTCGAATTTCCGGACCCACATCTGGGCGCCCGGAACATGGGATCCGAATTGGCTTCCAGTTTCAGTTAAATTCAACACTCGTTTTTGGGCGACCCTAAACATGTTCTGGGCGCCTGAATCTGGCAAAACTCCAGTTTTGCTTATTTGAGTGCGTCGAGTCCAATTCTGCATCCAATTCATGCTGAATTGACTCCGACTCAGTCCGACACTCTCCAGAGATGTCGACCAGTCACTAATACTGAAGCCAACCCTATCCAAAGCTCAGGAACACTACAACAATTTTACCTTTTTCTTCCTTCTTCTATTAATTTTGGTTTTTCTTGTAGGAGAAAAAAAAAATTTTTGTTTTTTTTTTCTTTCTACAATTTTTTTTTGGGTCACGACCTCTCCTCCTCCCTCACCGGCGTGCTTCTCGGCTCCGAGAAGCACTTCATCTTCATCCCCAACGGCGGCGGTGGGGACGGCAGGTAGAAAATCTGCTGCAGTGGAGGTAGAGGGCGAAGGCGGAGGAAGAGGACACGGTATTGTCCTCGCTATCGTCACAGACGGCCGCAGAGGCGGTGGAGGAGGCTCAGAGAGAGAAAAAAAAAAAGAAAGTCGCAGCACGGACTCGGTGAGGTCGGAGGCGAGAAGGGTGGGGGGTGCGTGGGCGAGGGCGTGAGGGCAAGAAGGGTAGGGGGTGCGCGAGCGAGGGCGTGAGGGGCAGAGACGAGGCGGGCCGTTTCAGCCTTTGCCTCCGCTACCTTCTTCAGAGAAAAAAAAAAAAAAAAACGAGAGAAAAAAAAGGAGAGAGAAAAAGATATAAGAATATTTTGGTTAGTTTGTTGAAAATTTCGACTGAATTTGCAAAATCAAAAAATACGGCCTAATTTTGCAAAAGCTCAAAACTTTTTTAGGACCGTATATGAAGTATTACTCCATTTCTAAATGATAATCCCCAAATAGTACAAGATAGCTAAAAAGTTATAGTCCTTTCTTTTCCCTTCACTAATACAAACATAAATCACCTCTACATATATTAGTATCAAATTAAAGCTAATGCTACCATTTAGAAACCAAACTAAGTCACAGCTGATCACATTGAGCATGAGCAAACCCCAACCCATTCTTCTCCAAATCATATTCGATCCACGTATTTTGCTGCTGTATGTTCCCTATTATAGAAACTAACATCACTCCACTTCGACTACGATGCAATTAAGCACATTAATCTACCGCCTTCGTCTAAATCAACCACGTAATTATCTCGCAGTACGTCCATATCCGCACCTTCGAAATGGTATATAAGCTTGGGCACTTCAATTCACAAATAAGAAGATATGGACATTGAGAAACAGGCACCAAACGTTCCTGTAGAGTCGTTGATGACACTGAGCTTTAACTGAGATGCAAATGCGGATTTTATCCGATCGTATGCGATCCGGTTCAATCAGTTAAAGCCGTTGCCAGAATCTATTATTACTCCACTATTGCCGGTTTCTTTTATAGTGAATGCCGACTTTGGTATTTTTAAGCTTTTTTTTCCGACCGCTATTCCGTTGAGTGAGAGGTAGTACAAGTTTGGCCTTAGCCGGTTTTTGATTAGTGGAGTGGTTTTGGAGGATCCACTTCGGATTCTTTTTGGATCCGCTAAGGCCCCAAGTAGTAGGGGACTTCTTTTGTAGTCGTGTATGGCAGTGAAGCAGTAAGAGAACCTTTTAATTTTTAGCTGAGAGATTAATGACAAGGGTACGCGGCCAAAACCGGCAATGCCGAATTCAATTAAGAATATCCTTTGGTTCAAGATCCCACGTGTTCGAACCCGAGACGGGGGATTTTGACCTAACCTTCCTAAAAAAAGTTTGTCATTGTTAATGAGTTAATTTTGCACCGGTTTGAATGCTTGATTTTTAACTTCTCAGTGCGATTGCTAAATTATATCTAAGCAAATCTGTTCAATTTGCAAAACATTGTTATTAGCTAGATGCAATTGTTTATATACTCCTGAAAAGTTCCCGACTTTCTGATTTACCTCTCTTAAAAGCTAATATTAAAAATACCCTTTCTACGTTCCAACCTATTTCTAACATACTCTAGAGTTAAAATCTGTTAATGAATTTTATTATCTCTGTAAAATTACTATTTTGCCCTTTCAAATATACTTTTCCACCATCACTGACTTTCTTATTTGTCCTTAAAGTCAGGGGCACAACAAGTATTTTGACTTTTGGTCTTTTCCAATATACCCTACTACCGTCACCAACATTTCTTATTTGCCCTTAAGTTAAGGACAAAATTGGTATTTTAATTTTTTTTAATTGTGGTATATATTTAACTCATGTTTAACCCAAGTTAACTTAACAGGAGATAACTGCGGAGGTATTTTGCAATAACGGTAAAACATATGAGGGGTATTTTAGAAAAAAAAAAGGTAAATCGAATATTTTTAAACGTATAAGGGGTATATAGTTAATTATCCCTTGTTATTATATATAAAAATAAATAAAATAAGTTTCTTTCATATTTTGTCATTGCACCTAATGCACTCTACTTACAATTCTAAAAATCTAAAGTAGTGCGTGTTTTGGAAGTATTACTTGGTGTCGAATCGTGGATGCTAACTATTAATCCCAAAAGCTCAAGCTGTTAGAAATATGCAGTCAATTTACTTAAAGCATATAGATGCAACGTCCACAGGTCTCGATTATAACTCAATCTAATCGGTCTCACGTCATTTCGAACATGACTCGGTCCAATCCAATCTTACGTCATTCCGAACATGACTGAGCCCAACCTGGCCTTCTGCCACAAGGCAGAATGTTGGCACATTTAAGTCAATACTTGGGATTATACTTTGATCACATAACACTATACTCGCTCTCCAATACTTTTTTGTTTTTGGCCGGTCCTCTTTGAGGCCTAACTGCCTCGATTTGTATAGTTAAATTTATTATCCTAATAAATAAAGCAGATGGCGTGCTATTTTTCTCTTAAAAAAAAAAATACTATACTCTATAGCACAAAATGCTCGACATAAGCAATCGAGCTTTGGAATATCTACTAACAGGGCTATATATATTTTTTTTATTATGAAATACAGGACCTTTCAATTGAAACAGACCTTCAATTGAAACAATCTCACTCATTAATTAAGATTACAGCTGATCGCACCGCGCAGGAGCAAAAGATAACTTCTGATCGTCCAGATCGTAGACTATGTGCATATTCTGCTGCTGAAAATTACCAATTATAGAGATTTTGCCGCCGGAATCGAACATCACCAAGCACATTAAACCGACGCTGGAATCCTGAGGCAAGTAGTTGTCGCGCGGCAGATCCATATCTGCGCCTTCGAAGTGGAATATCAGCTTCGGCACGTCCACCTTTGCTGATGGAGACGACGGCAGCGAGAAGCAAAGGTCGAAGCCCTCTGCGGTGCTGTTAGCCACGGGCAGCTTCACCTGTGACAAGAAGGCGCTCCTCACGAGCTTGTAAGCAACCGTGGTTAGCTGTGTGATGGACGTGCCGGAGTCTATGATCACTCCGCCAGTCCCGATTTGCTGCAGCGCGAATGCCGACTTCGGTATCGGTAGACGGGTCGTGCCGACCGTTATACCGTCGAGAGAGAGGTAATAGAAGGTTGGCCGTGAAGGATTCATAATGAACGGAGTCGACCGGAAGTTAGTAGAGCTGCCGTTTAGATTGGCAGCTGATCCTAACATGAGTGCGCTGCTCTTCGAATCGTCGTCATCGTAGGAAATGAAGCAGTAAGAGAACTTTCCGACTCCTAACTGAGAGATGAGAGACAAGGGCCCGCGACCGAAGCCGGCAATCCCGGATTCGTTGTTGAAGATGCCCCCGTTGAGAAACCCACAGCCGAACCCGAGGTTTGGGACCGTGACGTTGTTAGCGGACCCGAAGGTGAAGGCCTCGCTGGCGAGAGTGCCGACGGTGGTTGAGTTGTCGCCGTAACTGTAAAGATAGAGGCATTGTGCGTGGCAGGCGGATAGTGGAAGAGCCTGGCAGAGCTTGCTGGAGCAGGCGAGCCGCGAGTAGGTGGATGACTGTGAAGGATCGTACAAAGGAAAGCTCTGGTCGAAGCACGAGAGGCAGGGCTGGCACTGCGTCCAGACGAGATCGCTACCAGTGTCAAGGATGAGCAGAAGAGGCTGTGCCGGCGTGCCGATGGAAACTCCGATGGTGTACTCACCGGCATTCGGCGAGACAGGCACGTCAGTTGTGGATATCGAATTGGCGGAACCCCCCGCGGCCTTGGGCGCGAGCATCGCGCCCCGGGCCCTGCTTCGGAGCGCCATGCGCTGCAGGAGCTCGAATTTGGTGAAGTTCCGGCCCGCGTCGACGTGGGTCAGGTCCACGCGCAGACGGTCGAAGGCAGAAATGGCCGGAGGGACTAGCGAGACGAGGAGGAGCACCAGAATCGGCAGCATATGTTCAGAGGGCTTAACAGCATACATGCTGTGGTCTGAGATGCAGAGACTTATGTTTTGCGAAGCTTACACTTGTTTGGAGGAATGTTTATATAGTGGGGGATTTAGCAAGAATGAGTCTCCTTTATGGCGAATATTGTTGAATTATTTAGTGGTGAACTTTTCTTGGTCTAATACAGGGACTTGCTTTACGCGCTATTGTATATATTTCCAAATTTTGGGTCTCAATCGCCCTATATATTTCCAAATTTTGGGTCTCAATCGCCCTAGTGAAGAGGATTAGCACGAACACATTATACATATCTTGACACGGCAAAATTATGCGTGGCTATTATTTTTTTCGTTTATTTTATTTAAAGGGATAATTACTTATATACCCTTCATGCGTCTAGATTGGTTACTATATGCAGTTTTTCCTTTCTATTATGCCTGATTAGTCCTAGTGAGAAAGTCGGTGATGTTGGGGCCGAACCCACTGGGAACTTTGTTGTAATTCTCACCCCACTATTTTCACAGAGCCGGGACCGAGCGAGCCCGCGAGCGACCGCGGTAAAGGTATCGCGCCTTAGTCAAAAGCCACCCCAGTCAGGCTTGTATTTTGTTAGTAGTTACCCTTTTATCATCTTTTGTACTAGATGATTAATGATGTAAAGAAAAGAAGTAAAGCTCTCTTTTAAGGTAAATGTGATGTAATAAAAAAATGATGTAATAAAATGTAAGGAATTTGAAAATGTACAAGTTGGACTTGATGTATATGATATAAATTGAATCATAGTACAAGTGAATGTTTAGTTTCCTTTCTTTCACTCATGATTATTGCCTACCCTCGTATAAGCCGTATTTGTATGTTTCCGCTAGTGCACTTCTTGTTTGAAATTGTACATGTGATGAGCCTTGGGCGGACAGAAGAAACTCTATCTGTTCGGCGTCTGTTTGACGTGCTCGGGCTAGCCCAAATCGGTATCAGTCCCAGGGCGTGACATTCACGTTTTATCAAGTTCTTATAGTCTAGGTCATGTTTAATTACGCTGATCGTCGATTTAGAAACCCTTTCACCGAAAAAAATGCCTATACCTTCTTATTTGTGAGTCGAAGTGCATGCCCAAGCTTATATACCATTTCGAAGGTGCGGATATGGACGTACTGCGAGATAATTACGTGGTTGATTTAGACAAAGGCGGTGGATTAATGTGCTTAATTGCACCAAAGTCGAAGTGGAGTGATGTTTCTATAGTAGGGAACATACAGCAGCAAAATGTGTGGATGGAATATGATTTGGAGAAGAACGAGTTGGGGTTTGCTCATGCTCAATGTGATCAGCTGCGACTTTTTTTTTTTATTATTTGAGAAATAGATAGCAAGCTGCCTACTTCATTCATTAACCTAAATGAACTGAGCGTATATGTTGGAAGCAGCTAGGGCTTCCGAAAGAACAAGCTAAAGGGGCAAAAAAAATAGGCGAAAGAACAGACTAAAGCCGAGAAACAGAGACGAAAAGAAAAGCAAAGTAAAAAGGGAAAGAAAGTACATCATGTCAGAGCACTGCAGCCCAGTTACTCGTGAGGTGTTTGACGTAATCTAGCGACCGGGAAGCGTTGCGTAACATTCCACCAAAGATAGTTCCTATCCCTTCAGACCACCCATCAGATTGCCGCCAGATAAGTCAAGCCTTGTGACCTCTTCCACTCGACAGGGCTGGGATCAGCTGTGACTTAGTTTGGTTTCTAAATGGTAGCATTAGCTTTAATTTGATACTAATATATGTAGAGGTGATTTATGTTTGTATTAGTGAAGGGAAAAGGATTATAACTTTTTAGTGATCCCGTACTATTTGGGGATTATCTTTTAGAAATGGAGTAATGCTTCATGCACGGTTCTAAAAAAGTTTGTTATTGTTAATGAGTTATGTGTAGAAATAAATAAAATAAATTTCTTTTATATTTTGTCACTATACTTGCACATTTTACTTATAATTTTAAACAGAAACTAAAATGGTATATATTCTGAACGTATTACTTGGGACTATATATAGTTTGATGAAATAACACTAAACTCTATAGCTGAATCAAAATGCTCGACGTTGTTCGGATAAAAAAATAAAATAAAATAAAATANCAAAAAAAAAAGAAAAAGAAGAAGAAGAGAGGGCTTGTAAAAAGAAGAAATAATAATAATAAAAAATTTCACCTTTTTTCTGCTCGTATAAACACACACAGCGAAAGGTGGGGGGCACTTTGTTCGAATTTAAAAAAAAAAGAATAAAATTACATTCAACTTTTCTTCCTTTCTTCAAAAAAAAAAAAAAATCCCTCTTGTTTCCAAAAAAAAGGGAAAGAAAAAAAGAATTACCAAAAAAAAAGGGAACGAAAAACAAAGGAAAGAAAAAAAAAGAAAAGAATAAAAAATAAAAAAAAAAGAAGAGAGAAAGGAAAAGAAGAGAGAAAAGAAAAGAAAGCAAAAAATAAAAGAAGGAAAGAAAAAAAAAGTTTTTGTTATTTCAAAATAAATAAAAAAAGGAAAGATATCTAAGAGTAGTATTAAATACTTAAATTTCTTATAAGATGTAAGGAATAATAAAATTTCCTTTGTAGAGATTTATTTTGAATTTTTTCTAAAAATAATAACGATTTTTGAATCCCTGTAAATTGGATTCAAGATGTAAGTAACAAAAAAAATTTTGAGTTTTTGCAAGAAGGAAAAAAAGAGAGCTTGAGAAAAACAGTAAAAAAAAAGAGAGAGAAGAAGGACAAAAAGAAAGAAAGGTAAAAAAAAAAAAAAATTTCTCTTTTCTCCGCGCGTAAAAAAATTTGTTTCTCTTTTCTCCACGCGTGCACACAGGTCTTCACCCTCTGCCCTCCTCTGTAGGCCGGCAGCAAAAAAAAAAAAGTAAGGCTTAGCTCTTTCATTTTTGTGGCGGCGCGGCAACGATGACTTCGACGACGGCATGACAACGACGATTTCGACAACGCGCAAAGAGGCCATAGGGCCTCTTTTCTTTTTTTTCTTTTCTACGATGGTGATAGATTTATTTATTCGTGAAAACGGTGTAGTCGCAATTTTTATGTCGGTTTGATCAGCACGACCGTCTTCGTAATAGGTTGACCCGATCAAATTCGGCATTGAATCGTTACTATATCATGCGCGCGTATTTATTAAGCCCGTCTCCTCAACAGACATAAGCAATCGAGCTTTGGAACTTCTACTAACCAAAATGCAGCATTACTGTTATTGTTTTTTTTTTGGAAAAATGATTAAGTACTAAAGGAAAATTAATAAAGATAAATGCAGGATTTTTGACGACCTATGCCAATTAGTGAATTTCACATCAATCAGTTACTGGAAGAATCAATGTAATTGTTTTATTATCTGAGGTGGTGACATCTATACTCTTATATGAATCCCCAATATCAAATGATGATGTGGCAAGCTCTCATTTTTTCATTTTTTTAATTATTTTATTTTATATTTTAATTATTTCTTTCTCATCTTCTTTAACATCTAACTCTTTAACTTCCAATAACATCACCTTCCAAAAGTTCTAACTCTTCTTCTCTTCTTTATCGTTCACCTCTTTACCTTCCAATAACCCCACTTCTCTCTCTTTATTATTGTATTTAATTAATAATTAATTTTTTCTTCCCCCCATGTCTCCATTAATCTCTTCGTTCTTCAACTCTTGCTAAATCCCTTTCATCCTCTCCCTCTCCCGTAAAAGTCGCTCGCTTTCATCACTGTAGCATCGCGTCAAGTTCATAGAATCCATAGATTCCGTCGTGTATTTGGTGGGGATGGCAGTGGTGGTAGAAGATGAAGATCTTGGATGCGGCGGCAGCGGTAGCGACAACAGAAGTGGAAGAGAGTATATGGATATATAGTCAACTTACTATTGATAGTATATATATATGGTGATAATCAAGTAATCAGGAATTTTTTGTATTTTACTTTTTCTTTAATGTTTTTTTTTTCAACTACCCTATCTATTAGCTTTTTTCAATTTATTTTATAGTTATTTAGATGTATGTAAAATTGTTAAACAATAAGCTGATAGAAAATATATTTTTTTATAGGATTTGTTTCTAGAATTAGATGTTCTTTTAAAGGATTTGCATGTATGTTATAAATAATTGCTTACCCCAATTTACAATTTTATATATACACTGAATAATTTTAAAAAATTTACTATTAGACAATTAAAATCTAATTCAACAAATACAATTTAAATCATATTAAAGTTTATATATGAAAATTTTATAGCACCTTGAGCTAATTTTATTTAAATTATTTTTATTTAAATTAATTGAATTATTAATCTTTGACTAATAATTTTTATTAAATTATTATTGTCACTCATGTTATTTTACGCCTCTCTTTTATCTCTTTTTTTTTTTCTTTCTCTTCATCTCACTCACTGTATTTTGTTTTTTGATATATGTACAATTTAAACTACTCATCAAATAACAACAATAATAAAAAATCCACTTCGAAATATTTGTCCGCCTGCATCGTGCGGATAACTACACTAAGTATCAACTTATTACATAATTAATACCTCGACTGAGCTATTTACATATAACTTATAATAATTATTGTTGGGAATCGGTCTCGCCCGTACCGGATCTTGTGAATCCGCAACGCATGCTCTATACCGACTGCTGTGGATTTCGTAACCGATTGTTGATCCGCAACGGAAGCGCCGAATCAGGTTTTTAGCATAAACCCGTCTCACTCAGCAGCATGCGATAAATCATAAAAAGAAAAATATGCAGGAAAATAAAGATTCATTAAATAAGAGAAATTACCCGAGACTTCTCTTTCTGCATCAGAGTAGCCTACAACCGAGGCCCTCTCTCTGAATCTTACCATACCCTTCCTCTCGTCTTCTATACTCCGCAGAAGACATCTCTTATCATTCCTGTGGCATCCATGCACAAGTATACCAATGACTTCCACGCTCTACGAAAGCCGCACACGCCTCGCTTGCATCCATCACTAGGTGCAACAAAATCATGACACATATTGGCCCATCGCATAATAGGGTGTGGCTCATCAGACCACCACCCACCAACGAAACCTGCATAGCAACATATGCTAATAATTTATTAGGTTACATCAAAGACCAAATATCCTAGTATAAATTAGGATTTCTACTCCGATAAACTATTATATCCTATGAATTTGTTTTAATCTCCAATAATTTAAATATTTATCTAATACTAGTTAGATTTAACTCTCTAATTAATGATTTAAATCTAAATTGATCTCAAACAGATTATAAATTACATTATTATCGCAACATAGGATTCAATGTACAAAATCTAACCACCTAACAATCTCCACTTGTTATGATTTTAATCTTCAAAACCTCACGTCGAGCTCACCATGCGCAAGCTCTACTTCGCGCATTGTCTCTCCCGCGTGTCTGCTGCGTCATCCGCCGCTCCCACCTCGAGCAGCGTACACTCTCGCACGAACTTTGGAATCCAAACACGTGCTTCGCCGCAGTTCTGGCTGAAAAAAAAAAAAACGGTTCAGAACGTATATCTTCACGCTTGTATCGCTCGCGATCCACGACCAGAATCGTCGTTTTCGGACCCCTCATACTCCCACCTGATACTAAATTATCGCAACCCTCGAGCCAACGCCGCTAAAAGAGATCAAATGTCACTTTAAACATCGATCCTTTGAACGATCGTAACCGTGCTCTGACATGATCTTTGCTCCAAAGATCGTTAAGCTTTGCTCTGATACTACTTGTTGTGAATCCCGGTACTCCCCCGGTACCGGATCTCTGTGAATCCGCAACCTCGCTCTGGATAGTCCGACTGCTGTGGATCGGTACCGATTGTTGGGATCCGCACGAAGCGTCGAATCAGGTTTTTACCAATAATCCGGGTCTCCTCAGGCAGATGCTGATACAATCATGTAAAAGAGAAAAATATGCCAGGTATAATAAGATTCCATTAAATAAGAGAAATTAGCACCAACTTCATGCTTCTGCAAGCTAGAAGTAGCTACAACAACCAGCCCTCTGCTCTGAATTCTCTTCCTACCCTTCCTCTCGTCTTTCTATATCCCAGAAGACATTCTTTATCCGTGCATCCAATGCACAAGATATCCAATGAACCACGCTACGAAAGCCGCATGCAACGTTCTTTGCATCCATCACTAGGTCATACCAAACTATGACCATAATTGGCCATCGCCATATAGGTGCTGTGCTAATCATCCAACACCGACACCGAAACAATAGCACATATGCTATAGTTATCAGCTTACACTCAAAAGCTACCTCAAATCCTAGTATAATTAGATTCTACCTCCGATAAATATTTATATCTATATTATGTTATTCTCAATAAGATTTAAATATTTAACCTCCTAATTAGTTAGGATTTATAACTTAATTAATATTTAAATCTTAATTTATCTCAAAGAGTTTAAATATTAGATTGATTATCCAATAATAGGATTCAATTACAAATCTAACCAAATCTAACCATTAAGATAATCTCGACAGAGCTAATTCGTTGATTCGTATGAAATACAGGAAACCTTCAAATTGAAACATCTCACATCATTAATTAGATACACAGCTGATTCGCACCGCGAGGGCAAAAGATAACTCTGATTGTCCAGATCGGTTAGACTACTGCATATCACTGCTCGAAAATTACCAATTATAGAGCTTCCGACTGCTCGGAATCGAACAAGCCAAGCAACAGTTATAACCCATGTAGAATCCTGAGCGATGTAGTTTCGAGCGGCATGGTCCATATCGCCGGCCTTCAAAGTGGAATATCAGCTTCGGCACGTCCACCTTTGCTGATGGAGACGACGGCAGCGAGAAGCAAAGGTCGAAGCCCTCCGCGGTGCCGTTAGCCACGGGCAGCTTCACCTGCGACAAGAAGGCGCTCCTCACGAGCTTGTAAGCAACCGTGGTTAGCTGCGTGAAGGACGTGCCGGAGTCTATGATCACTCCGCCCGTCCCGTTTTGCTGCAGCGCGAATGCCGACTTCGGTATCGGGAGACGGGTCGTGCCGACCGTTATACCATCGAAAGAGAGGTAATAGAAGGTTGGCTGTGAAGGATTCAGAACGAACGGAGTCGACCGGACCGTAGTAGCATTGCCGTTTAGACCGGCAGCTGATCCTAACATAAGTGTGCTGCTCTTCGAATTGTTGCCGTAGGAAGTGAAGCAGTATCCGAACTTTCCGGCTCCTAACTGAGAGATGAGAGACAAGGGCCCACGACCGAAGCCTGCGATCCCGAATTCGTTGTAGAAGCTGACTTGGTTTAGAAACCCACAGCCGAATCCGAGGTGCGGGACCGTGATGTTTTTAGTGGTCGACCCGAAGGTGAAGGCCTCGCTGGTGAGAGTGCCGACGGTGGTTGAGCTGTCGGCGTAACCGTAAAGATAGAGGCATTGTGCGTGGCAGGCGGATAGAGGAAGAGCCTGGCAGAGCTTGCTGGAGCAGGGAAGCGGCGAATAAGTGGCTGACTGTGAAGGATCGTACAAAGGAAAGCTCTGGTTGATGCACGAGAGGCAGGGCTGGCACTGAGTCCAGATGAGATCACTGCCAGTGTCAAGGTTGAGCAGGAGAGGCTGTGGCGGCGTGCCGATGGAAACTCCGATGGTGTACTCGCCAGCATTTGGCAAGACAGGCACGTCAGTTGTGGATATCGAATTGGTGGAACCCCCCGCGGCCTTGGACGCGAGCATCGCACTCCGGGCCCTGCTTCGGAGCGCCATGCGCTGCAGGAGCTCGAATTTGGTTATGTTCCGGCCCGTGTCGATGTGGGTCAGGTCCATGCGAACACCGTCGAAGGCAGAAATGGCTGGAGGGATTAGAAAGACAAGGAGAAGCACCAGAATCGGCAGCATATTGTCAGAGAACTTAACAGCATACATGTTGTGGTCTGAGATACAGAGACTTATGTTTTGGGGAGATAATATTTGTTAGGATGTATGTTTATAATTTATATAGGGGGATTTAGCAAGAATGAGTCTCTGTGATAGCAGATATTGTTGTATTTTTTACTGTGTTTAACTTTTCTCGGTATCATAGAAGGACTCAGTTAACGCGCTCTTTTATACATTTCAAACAATGCCCTTTCAATATCTTGACACGGCAAAATCATGCGTGCGTTTTGCTTGTAGCAAAATTATGTAACAAAATAAGATTAAATTCAACTTGGACACTACACATATTTTCCGAGTGAAAGTACCTAGCTATTTTGGTGGACCATTTGGAAGTTTAGGAATGATTTTATCTTTTGAAACGTCCATTTCGATCATGTTTTGGTTGTACAACGGATTAAGCAGCTTCTGAAGCCTTGGGAATCCCTCCTATGACCGGTCCTTTAGTTTTTTCTCTTTTTTTTTTTTTTTTTTGATTGTTGTATCATTCTTAGAGGCCCGGGTTGCCTCACTCCTGTAGTCTAATTCGTATATTTAATAAATAAAGCAGATAGCTTGTTACCTTTTCTCAAAAGAAAGTGCCTAATTATTAGCTAGGAGAGACTTGTCACTAAACAAAGGCCTCCATTCGCACACAAGTAAAATAACAAATTTTTAAAAAAATATTATTTTAATATAAAACTATTATATTATTTATGATTAGAATTTTTTATTATCATATGCGGTACGGTAAAATTTAGATGTATATTTTGTTTATACTAGAGCATAAAAGAATTGTCTAAATTTTTTTGGTAGAATAGATATAATATTTACACCTAAAAATTAGGGGTATACTTTGCATTTCTTTAAATATGATGATAATGGAGTTCTAGAAGCAGAGGTTGACCCAGCATAATTGTATTATGGAAACAAAAAATTGAAAAAAAGTAGGATGAACGAGCTTAATTGGACCATCTTGTCTGCTTTTACAACGACTAGCTTTTGGCCTAGCTTTTAACAAGCTCTTTTGAATTGAAAAGTGATTTTCGGCTCAATAAAGCGTTCGGCAATCTCACTTTTAAAATTTGATTCTATTTTTTAGAATCAGAAAACTGATTTTTAAGATCCCAAAATCAGAAATAGAAAAAAACTGCTTCTTAAAATCTAATTCTGATTTTGGACACAAACTTCAAATTTTTATTTTAATTTTAAATTCAATATTTAAATCTAAATTTAATTTTAAATTTTAATTTTCAGATTCATTTTTAATTTTTAAATTTTGAAAAATAGATTTCAAACTTTAAATTTTAAATTTTAATTTTAAATTTCAAATCTCAAATTTTAGATTTTAAAATTTTAAATTTCAAATTTCAAATTTAATATAAATTTAAAATTTTAACATTTTATATTTTAAAATTTAAAATTTAAAATTTAAATATAAATTTGATAAAAGTAAAATAAAAATTTTAAAGTTGAGTTCAAAGTTAGAATTAGATTTTAAAAAGTAGCTTCTAAGCTACTCNTAAATATTAATATTTTATATTTTAAATTTCATAATTATTTATATTTTTAAATTTTATTTTTAATTTTTAATTTTAAATTTCAAATTTACTTTTAAATTTTAAATTTCATTATTATTTATATTTTAAATTTATATTTATATTTTTAAATTTGAAATTTCATATTTATTTTAATTTCTAAATTTTTAAAATTTTAAATTATTTTTTAAATTAAAATATCAAATTTTAAATTTTGTACAATTTTGAAATTTAAAAATTTTAATTTTGATTCAATTTAAATTTAGATTTTAAATTATTTTAAAATAAAATTTAGTAAAAATATTAATTTATGCAAACATCAAAAAAATTTACCAAACAGTTTTTTAAAATCATTTTAGAAAAATCGCTTTTATCTAAACTCAACCAAACGTTCTACAGCTTTTAACCAAAATTATTTCTCCAAACCAAAATTATTTTTTTAGAAATCACTTTTTCACAAGCTAGGCCAAACGGGCCCTATATCAGGTATGTCAGATTTTTCCATTAATTTGTAACTGAACTTATCACACACCGACATGAATTTTATGAGATATCGTATTCTAATCATTGTTTAAGTCGAGACTATGTGCTGTTAAAATATAGCTATCTCAAATAAGGGACCAGAAACACCATCAGAAATTGAAATGAGTGGTGGGAAGCAAATGTCCAGCAACAAATAGGGTCCTCAAAAGCACTACAACCACTCCTTGAGCAACTCTTTTGTGCCGACACTCTAGAGACTGTGGACCACCTGTTGGTGGAATGTGTCGTTAGTAGATTTTCTTTTATTTCACTCCTTGATGCCCCTCATGCTTTTACCTCCATGGAGGATGTCAATACTGTTTGGGAGGCGCTGGCAGGGAAGGGGGCGCAGTGCAACACCGCACTGACCCCGATTCTTGTGACGGCCATTTGGTGGACGATTTGAAGTGAGAGAAATAATGTTATTCTCCAGAACCTCCAAATGCAAGCTATCTCTTCCGCTCATTGTATTGGACTTTTGGTGAAGGAGTGGGTCGATTACTGTAGAGCTGAGTGAAGCTGGTGTTAATCACACCCTTCGTTTTTGTTACTTTTTATTTTTCTGTATCAGGTTCTTCTTTTCTTGTTATTTTTTCTACTGACTTTTCGCTTTCTCGAGGCCTTGGTTGCCTCACTCTATATAGCTTAATTCACTTAATGAATAAAGCTGGTAGCATGTTACCTTTCTTTCAAAAAAAAAAATAATTGAGGGTGACAAAAAAAAAAAAAAAAAGAGGAGCATTATCAAAAGGGATAAGCCCACTAGCGACGTGTACAGGAATCTATACAACTATATTAATCCCCAATATATAAGATGACGTGGCGTTTCCTCCTTAGTTTAGGATAGGAATCTAGACCTTTTTTTCTTTTCTTTCAATTATATTTTTTTTTTTTGAACCGAACCAACAAGTTTTTTTTATATATTTTGTTTTTTTTTATTTTTTGAACGGAACTGGTCTATTTTGTTATATATTTTGTTTGAATCCGATTTTTTTCTCTTCTTTCAATTATTCTTTTTTGAACCTCTTCTTCTTTCTATTTATTTTTTTGAACTGAATTGACATATTTTGTTATATATTTTGTGTCGAAACTGATTTTTTATTGAACCGGCTCATCTTTACTTTTTATTTTTTTTTAATCGAATTGGTCTAATTTGTTATATATGTTTGAATCCGGTTCTTCACTCCTTACTTGAACCGAACCGGATCGAAACCGGTTTTTTATTGAACCGGCTCATCTCTACTTTTCTTTTTTTTTTGAATCGAATCGGTTTACTTTTATATATATACTAGTGAAATACCCGCGCGATGCTGCGGATGTAAAAATATTTTTATAAAAAATTTTATTTTTTTAGTATTTTTATATAGTTTTATAAGTCTAATTATTAATTAAATAAAAATTATATAAAAATAATTTAATAGTTAAATTTATTTAAATGAATATCATTAAAATTAAGTATATTACGCAAGTAAATTTATACAATAATTTATTTTATAAAAATTTATATGAAAGAATTGGGAATAATTTAAAAAAAAACATAAATAGAAGGAAAAACAAAATCGTAGAAGAAATTATTTAGTAAAATTAATTATATAATACACATTAACTATATTTCTAAAATTTTAGTCCTGAATTAGATTCTGTATTTTTTTATACAGCAATATTTTTTTGTTATATTATGTGATTTAAATTGCATTCTATCAGGTCGGATTTTATTAAACGATTTACTACGCGTATTATTAATAAAATTAATAAATATAATATATTATTAATATTAAAAATTATTTAAATTAATTTCATAGAGTTTAGGGATTTAAAATTTTAACTTGAAGTTTAAAATTTGAAAATAAATATTATAAGTTAAAATTGAAATTAGAATTTAAAATATAAAATATAAAATTTGAATTTAAAACTTTTAAATTTTTAAGTACAAATTTAAATCTGATATCAAATTTAAAAATTTATATTATATATATATATATTATATTATATATATATTATATATTATTTATATATTTATGAAGAGAGAGAGAGTAAAGGAGGGTTTGGGAGACACGTGTCACCATTTGGCCCTCCAAACCTCTCTTAATGAGTAGAAAAGAAAAAGATATATATTATATAATATATATATATAATATATATATATATAATTGAAGTTTTATTTTTATTTTTATTTTTTTGTCTTTTGGTCTCATAGCAATAAAGTCAATTCTCAAACGTTCCATAGGGTCAGCTATTCAACCGTTATATTAAATAGAGAGATTTAAATAAACAAAAATTATATATATATATATATGGTGGCATTCCAAAGCTTCTACAACGTTTTAAAACTTTTGATTATGAAAGGTCTATAAATAATCTCTCTTATGTTGTGTATTTCATTTCATATGCACATTTTTTTTTTTACTATAAACTTAATTATTATTATTATGCTCCAATGGCTTCTACTCATGCTATTTTTCTCTCCTTTCTTCACTTCCTATTGCTTCTCTCCTACCTCAATTATGGTACCATTTTTTGTAATTAATTAATTGCTCAATATTTGAATCTCAAACTATTTTTGCATAAAAAATTCTAACTTCAATATTTTTTATAAATTTAGATATTGATCTTTTCCAACAATATTTTATCAATGGTACGTAGGTGGTAGATGGTAGATACTTTATATTTTCACTTTATTATTATTATGTACAGATGTATTTTTTTTTAATGTTTTGTTATTTTTTCTTAGAAATCCATCGGCGTTCCACTACGTTGATTAATCAACTGTTTGGTGTTGCCTTTCTTTGGATCTCCGGTAAGTCCTAATATCTATGTGCTTATATTTGCTTTGATTTTAGATATGTTTGTGGTTACATGAAAAATATTAATGTATTACATACAATTTTATTATTTTTCCTCAGGAATCCATCAGCGATCTACTACGTTAATTGATCTCCTGTTTGGCGTTGCATTCTTTCAGACCTCCGGTAAGTCGTAGTGCATATGTACTCATATTTACATGAAATTAAGTTAAAAAAAAATTCATAAAAATGTGATTCTCAGACCCTCTGTGTGTGCATTTTTTTTATTCATGCTCAATATGCCTTTAGTTAGTCTTTATTCTTGACTTTCTTTGTTGGCCAATTTGCATAAAAAATCCACTTATTTTGAGCTTTCGCAAAACCGGGCCACCTTTTTCGTTTTTGCAGATTCGGTCCGCTTCTTCAGCAAACTGACCAAAATACCCTTATTACTTTTTCTCTTTCCTCTTTCTCTCTCTTCTTCGTTTCTCTCGTTTTTTTTTTTTCTCGTCGGCAGAACGGAGGCGGAGCGGAGGCAGAAACGGTCCGTCTCGCCTCTCACCCTCATGCTCTCGCTCTCGCCCTTGCCCTCGTCCATGCACCCCCCACCTTACTCGCCGCCGACCCCGCCAAGGCCGCGCCGCGACTTTTTTTTTTGTTTTTTTCTTTTCTTTTCTTCTCCGACTCTTCTCCACCGTCTCCAACGACGACGCCTCTCGCCCTTCCCCCCTTCTCATCTCTCCCTCTCCCTCATTTTCTACCGCCTCCGACGACGATTTATCTTCGCCGGCGCCAACGTCGACACCGTAGAGGTCACTGCGGCGCTACAGCCTCGAAGCAGGGGGTCCTTAGCGGCGTCGTCATCGGCGCCGTAGCTGTTGGCAGAGAAGGTGACAAAAAAAATTATAGAAAAAACAGAAAAAAAAAATAAAGATAAAAAATTATATAAAAAGAAGGAGGAAGATGAAATTGCATCGTTAATTACAAAAAAAATTATAAGTTGCACTATTTAAGATAAAAATTATACTCTTTGAACAAAATTATATTATTTTTTATCTTAAACTGCATCTTTTTAAGTGATATTTATACTATTTCTCCTCTTGTTGCATTGTTTCTCCTCTTGTTGCACTATTTCTCCTCTTGTTTTACACAGAAATGTGCAACAAGAGGAAAACAAGGTGTCAACAAAGAGAAGAAACCAGTTAAATTATTCGTCTTAATAGGGGGCAGTTTCTCTCCTCTATTAGCAGTTGTTTCTCCTCTTGTTGCAGCTAATTTCTGCCTATGTTTATACAGAAATGGTGCAACAAGAAGAACAGTGCAAAAGGAGAAGAAACAGTAGATAATCTCTTAAAATGAGGCAGCTATCTTCTCTTTTCACTGTTTCTCACCTATGTTACACAGAAATGGTGCAATAAGAGGAGAAAGCAGTATATATACGTCTTAATAACAGTGCAGTTTTTTTCTCTTTGTTGAGCACTGTTTTTTTTCCTCATTTTTCACTATTTTCTCTTTTCTTACACAAAATGATGCAACAAGAGGAAAACAGCTCAACAAGAGAAAAAACAGTATAAATAATCTCTGCTAAAAAGGTACAGTTGTAAGATAAAAAATAGATGTACAAGAGGAAAATGGTGAACCAAAGAGAGAAACGAGTGGCAACAAGAGAAAACAATAATAATACTCGTTAACAGGGTACAGTTTAAGATAAAAAATGTGTATACAAGGAGAAATGGTGGCAACAAGAGGAGAAACAGTGCAACTTTTGTTTAAAGAGTGTAACTTTCATGTTTAATGGATGCAGTCTAATCTTAATAGTCAACTATAATTTTTTTGGCGAAGTTAAACGATGCAATTCATGTTCATCTTCATTTTTATATGTAATTATTTATCTTATTTTTTTTTTCCTGTTTTCTATATATTTTTTGTCACCCTCTCTGCGCAACAGCCACGTGGCCGGCAACGGACGCCGCTAAGGAACCTGCCGCGTCGGCGCCTGTAGCGCCGCAGTGATCTCTTCTTATCGGTGTTGCGACAGTCGGCCGGCGAAGATGCAATCGTCTCGAAAGCGGCCAACGAATGAGGGAGCAGGGAGAGATGAGAAGGGCGGACGGACGGAGCAGAGGCGTCGTCGTCGCGAAATCGGTGGAGAAGAGTCGAGAAGAAAGAAAAAGAAAAGAAGCAAAAAAAAAACCAAAAGTAGCTGGGGCGCTCTTTGGCGGGGTTGGAGGCGAGGAAGGTGGGGGGTGCGTGGACGAGGGCAAAGGCGAGGGCCAGGGCGAGAGAATGAGGGTGAGAGGCGAGACGGACCGTTTTCGCCTCCTCTCTGCCGGCGAGAAAACAAAAAAGAACGAGAGAAACGAAGAGGAGAGAGAAAGATGAAAGAGAAAAAGTAAAAAGGGTATTTTGGTCAGTTTGCTGAAAAAGAGGATCGAATCTGCAAAAACGAAAAAGGTGGCCCGATTTTACAAAAGCCCAAAATAAGTGAATTTTTTATGCAAATTGGCCTTCTTTGTTTTTGTATTTTTGTATTTATGATTTTGCTTTAGTTAGAATTTTATTACTTTTAAATATTTTTCTTTATCTTTATTATTTAATAGAATATGTGTTTAAAGTAAAACACGTGTCAAAACTAAAACAAAAGCCCTGCGTGTATTCTTCGACAGTAAATGGCATCAACTGTTAATATCGACATCAACTTTCACTGTTTACTTCGTAAAATCTGCGCATAATTTTCGTTACCTCCTCCCAGATATGAAATTACTATGGTCGCAGACGGACAGCTCTGTTCTTTTGTTGATGTGGAGGTTCCTAGGGATAGCAGATTTATGGAAATAATTATATGTTGCCATATTAATTATTTGTTTGAAATTTATAATTATTTTAATTTTGCCCGATTATAGTGTTGTTGTTGCTAATGATTCATCTATATCTACAACTTTTTTTTATTTTTTATGCTATTTCTGTCCACAAATCAACTTAAATTATTTAGTCTCATTCAAATCCAGCTTATAACAAAATATAACTCAATAGATAAATTAAAGCTTAACTAATAATCTAATTTTAGCAAATTGCACTCTAAATTAAACTGTGCAGTATCATCTCTGAACATAAATTGAGTTTTTTGTTGAGTTCTAAACTTTTCTATCTAATTTTATCAGGTCCTTTTCATCTAAAACTCCATTATATATATCAAACAATATATATCATGTCACCTTCCCAAAATCTTAACCTGGTAAACAAGATCTAAGAAATAAAATACAAACATGTTGTTCATAAAAAGTTTTAAAATATTGCCTTAAGACATTCAATGCATAGTTTATATTTTAGTTGATATAAATAGAAAATAACTTGAATGTTTACTCTTATTTGCAGTTTAATTCAGTCTTCTGATTCCGATGAAGAAGTGAAGTGAAGATTTTTTCAGCAAACTATCATAAGATCTAATTTCTATAATATTTTAAGGATATGTGTAATAGACTTATTTTATTTTGAACTTTATAGTATGAGTTTTATACTATGAATTTTAGAATTTGGTAAAATTCTAAAGTTTCTAACCACATTTATTGAAGAATAGTGCTGTTTTGGAGCCATATAACTTTCATTCAAAATTTTATAATTTAGAAAAATTAGTATTTAGAATTCTAACTATAATTTTATTTTTTAAAATTATAAAATTTGGATTTTATTATCTACCCACTGCGTCGCGCGGGTTTCTGCACTAGTTATATATTATTTCTCTTAAACTTTGCCACATGGCATCATTCTCTTTTTTTGTTAAATTAAATGTGGGCTCTACCAATTTCTCTTTCTTTGTTTGAATCAAACCGGGTTGTTGGGTGCCACCTTGAACCGGCTCAAGTTCTCCAAATAATTATATATTTTTTCTCTATTTGTGCTTGAATCGAACCGGATCAACTTGCTTTATTGGATCGAATCAATTATTCTATATATTTTCATCTTTGAACAAGATTTCTTTTTTAATTATCTGAACTGAACAAATAATGCTGAACCGGGTCAACTTCATTCGAACCAAACTAATTGCTCTATAGAATATATAGAGTAATTATTGGTAAAAAATTATTGGTGGGAATCTATAGAATATATTATCTGTGTCACACCTCGGATTACTCGTTTTCTCGGGCACGCTAACAGACCCGCCGTATACATAAAAATTTTTTCTGCATACGAAGAGAAAGTTGTACCTGTACCTGTAATTATACAACACTACAACCAGTAGTATAGAGCTGCTAAATAAAAACATATATAATAACAAGAGTCCATTATACATACAAAGTATCCAGTTATAACAAAAACACTCGCTCCAGCAAGTTACAACATCTATATGTATAATAACCAAAAACTACAACTACCTGCAGCTAGTATGCTCTATATCAGCGAAAACTAGGAAGGGATCTGTAACACACCGGACCTTTGCAAATTGCGAGGTTCGAGTGTTTGATCTGTGTTCCGAGCCATTCCACAGTTTCTGGAGGGTTGTTGACAGAACTCCGACCTATAGTTCGTACCCCGAGAATTGAGATTCGAAACTTAGCACCAAAATCCTAAAGTTAGGATTGTTGGTCTTACTCTCGAGTTAGCCTCAGCCAGGCTGTGTACCAGTACAGCCTTGATGGTTGTACCGGTACAGGATTTGTACCGATACAGCCTTGATGGTTGTACCGGTACACTTGAAATTTTCTGCCAACCCGAGGCTCAGGTTGCTGTAGCGCAGGATTTGTACCGGTACACTTTCCCGTGTACCGGTACACTTTGCTTTGCCAGCTGTTTTTGTTGAGGGGTGTTTTTGCAATTATTGCAACCCCTATATAGCTCACCCTAGCCCTTTAGAGAGTTCCTTTGAGCTCAAACCAGTGGAGAACAAGGTGAGTCCTTCTCCCTTTAATTTCTTCTCCATTTTTGATGATTGTAGTGGTTTGGTCTCTTTTGTCTTCTCCTCCTTGCTCTATATTGGTTCTCACCATTGGAGAAGCTTTGAAGCTTTTGTTGGAGCTTGTTTGGAGGGAGAACTTCAACCCTAGCTAGCTTGGAGCTTGATTTGGGACATCTTGTGAGGTTTGTAACATGTATTTCTCTTTTCATACATGTTTTAGTGGATTTTAATATTGTAACCCTAGAATTGGAGATTTAGGGTTTGAAATGGAGATTTTTGATTTGAGGCTTCTTGATCTTAATTGATTGACTTAGAACCTTCCTTTAGGTTGGTTTTGAAGGGTTCTTGCTCTCTTTGGGAGATCAAGAGGGATTTTCACCACTTTCGGTGAGTTTTCTTCACCTTTGCTTGAGTTGCTTAATGTTTGAGCAATTGATTATTCGTAACGTTCGTGTATCACTCCTTTTGCTACCTTTAGGGTATTAGGAGAGTAGTGGATACCTTCGTCGGTGCAAACGAAGGGTTTCGTAAAGTCTCGGTGGGTTTGGCTTTATTGGAACAGGAGAAATCTTCTCCTAAGTGGTTAAAAGTTGTTGCTTCATCGAAATGCATATATATTCATGCTAGACAGAATTTTTATGAATTTTAGAATACTTAACATGCATGCCTCATGTATCGTAAAATTTGTACTCCACATAGTAGAGCTATATGTGTATTAGACATGCATGTGAAAAGTATTCTATATTGCAAGTTGAAAATATTTCTCATATGATGAATAGAACTGAAATTGTGTACTCTTGAACTCCTAACTCATGTTTGGACAAGTGAACAAAAGTGCCATAAAGGGGCACCGAACTAGTAAACTGTAAAACTGCAACATAGAGACAAAGTAATAGGCCATTGTGACATCGACTATATTCCATGTTTTAGACATGACGACATAGTGATAGGCCATTGAGAGATTTGCTACATTCCATATTTTAGACAAGATGACTTAAGACTTGAGACGGACTTTTACGCTTGCTTGCCATTGTGCTCATTCGCACATACTTGTGAGGGTCCCTCCCCACAAACTGGCACTCCGGAGATAGCCATCGCGACATATGCTTGCCCGTGCGGGATTGGGCGCCGAAATGGGATGCCGTGGGGGAGGCTCATTCCTAGAGTGGGGATGTTGACTACCACGGGGCCATTAGGTACGGCGCAGGCCGGACTACCCACGGGTAGGTCCTACAGGATTGGAACATTGATAACTTACTATACTGAGTGGACATTGACTAGAATAGTAAACAATGACATTTCACTATTTAGTTTGTGGACATTATGATAGTTGCACTCCTGTACATTCATGTTACAGGAGCTTTATTACTTATGCAAATTCTTGCTAAGTAGAGATATCATGGTTTAGTAAGTATTCATGTTTAAATATTTGTCATTTATATTGCTTATTTATTCTTACTTACCTGCTTTATTTTCGGGCCTAGTGGAGTATTGCACTGAAGTCAGAAATTGCCCACTGGAAATTATTATTTAATAGTTCTCACGCCCTCTATTTTATGAGTTTTCTTTCAGAGCCTTCAGCACCGGTGGAGGCACGGGATTGCAACAAGGGGATCGCTTAGCTAGCTAGCGATGAGCGTTTCTTTTGCTTATTAGGTGGTTTACTCTCCTTTTGTTTGTAGTTGAGAGTGACAGATTTTGTATCCATGTATAGAGACCACCATTGTTATACTTTTAGCACTTCTGTTTTGGATGTTCATTGTACTACTTGTTGGTTACTCTTAGTGGATTTGTTAGCTCTTTTATTTACCTCTATGTCTCTTAGAATCTAGTTGTACTTTGCTCTAATACTTCTAGTGTCACGTCCCGCTATCGCCAATTTGGTCGATCGGGCCCGTACACAGATGCCAAACGGACAGAACCTCCTCTGTCCGCCCAAGGCTCAACAATAACGAGTACATGTATAAAGAAATAAACAATTTCCAGGATAACATTTCAATATACATGGCTTGCACGAGAGCAAGCAACAATCACAAGTGATAGTAAGCTAGCTATACTGAAAATTCAATGTAATTTAAAACTTTTAAACTGAACTTTATATAACTAAATAACTGAAACATTTAGTTATTTACATGCTTTATAATACATTCATTTACATGTCTCTGTATATCAAAATGTCTCACATGAACTCAAAATGGTATACCACTAAACACTGGTGTCTGCTAGTTAGGCTGCAGGGCTCTTGCCACAATCCTCGGCCACAACGCTCGCACTGGAACCTGTATGGTTAGTGGTGTGAGAACTACTAAAAGTTTCCATTGGGTTCGGCCGTCGACCTCGCCGACTCACCCACTAGGTCTATTCAGGCATATGTAGGCAAAAGAAGTAAACAGATAGTAACCAACTATAACATGTAACTACTATAATGCATGTACAAAGCTGAAAGAAGCAATATGTAAAAACTGTAAATATGCATGCATGCTTTTACTGAATTTACCCAATCTTTTGGTTAACCTTTTGGTTAACAATAACTCACTGACACTATCCCAAATATCGGGGAGACGCAACCTGCACCCGACGGGACTGTCAACTGGGGGAGACGCACCTCCTGATCCAGTAAAGATGACTACTCCGGAGCTCATCGTTCAAGGAGGAGCGACCTTTCTTGAACAAAAACTAATGTGAGTATAATTTGACCCTTCTTTTGACCAAATTAACTAAAAATTTCAGCTTTCGAGTTGCAATGACAATTGGAGGTCTTTAACCACTTCGATTCCATTCGTGCCTATTCTCACACTTCCAAAACATGTCAATTGCTGTTCTCAAGCCTCTAATTAAGTTTAGAAATACTTAATTTCCATTTTTGCATCATTGTGATCAATTTGATCACAATTAGCTCGAGATAAATTTTCAATGCATTACATCTAGATATCTTTATTCTATCGTTTTACTTGCCGTTTTATTGTAGACGCCTTATATGTTATAGACGTATGGCGGGTCTGGACACGCACCGAGCGGGCTTCCGCTGGGTCCCGGGGGGTGACAGGATCTAGCTCGCGACTCCTTTTCCACGATCAGTCTCCGCCACAGCAGCAGCCGAAGAAGAAGCCTCAGCAAAAGATCCACCACTGGGCGTGAGAACTACTACAAAAAGTAGTCCTCAGTGGGTACCGCTACCCACCTCAACGGCTCACCCACTAAGTCTACAGATGGTATACTCAATGATAGTAAGGAACTGGAAACAATCTACAACTATATGCAACTATACTATCATGATCCAACACTAACTATCTGTAGAATAATGCAATCTCTAACACAATCTCACTAGGGACTGTGAATACACCCGTCCCGCCTGTCGAAGCTGTACAGCTACCTCCACGCTAAGCAGACGGTGGAAAGCAAGTCCAACAAGGACACAACGACACCAACGCAAACGCACAAAGTCCGACTCCGGAGTGACACTCGTGTGCGCTACTCAACCGAGTATGAAAGCGTATCTCTGTCAAGCTCAATCAGGCTCTCACAGGCTATAGTCAAAGTAAACATGGTCTAACAGGCCTAACAACCCAACTCACGTGCCCTTGGCACAATCTGATGCAAAAACAGTAATCTGGGTCCACCGTCAATCCGGACGGCATCCGACAGTCCGGAACAGCCTAAACACTGTTGTAAAAATAAGCTCGGCACCTCAACACGAGCGTAAAAATATTCTACAATATCCTGGGTATCCACCGCCCACAAGCTGCGACGATACAAACAAATTACGGCTTTTAGAGCTAAATCTGGTAGTTTTAACATATGATAGTGTAGAATCGTCGGTTTTCTCCTAAGTCATTTTCAAGTCCAACATATATATTTAACTAACATTTAAGCTCCAAATTGAGATTCCATTAAGCATGCAAATCCACTAATTTGAGCTGACTAACATGATACACAATAATCAACATACATGCCGACAACTACAACTTAGAAGAAAATTCGGTAATTCTGGTAGCTTAACATTCAACCCACCTCTAGCCCAATTCCACGGCAACGAGGAGGTCACGAAGTTGTTGGAGGCTTCAGTCGAAATCACTCACAACTAGCAACTATACTACTCGAAGGATCTAAACATTAAAACACCAAAAATCCCAAAATCCCATTACTGCACACAATTTCAGCATTTAAGCTTAAATTCACCTCAATCACAATATCAACTTCACCTTCCAATCTTCAGATCAGGTGAGAAAAGGTCCCAAATCCTGTGAACTATGATGGAATACCACCCTGTGGTCCAAAACCCAGCTTTCTCCAAAGATTGCACCAAGAAAACCCACAAATTTACAGATTCAGTCCAAAAACACCAGCAGCACAGTGAAAAGCCAAATTGACCAAGCTAACCTCAACCAAATTCTGTCGAAATGGGCTCCACGAATTCCTCTTGAAGTCCAGAATCAACCAAACTAAGTTTCGTGGCAAACGGAGCTTCCTACGTCGCACACGAACCAAAACGCCAAAGGTCGCTGCTGGAAAATTGCAAGAACAGCAATCCTCAAGGTGAAAAGTGGGCCAATTGGGACAATTTTAGGAAATTTGAGGGTTATAAGGCAATTTTGAGCTTTCGTGTGAAAGAGAGATGAAAGAGCTTCTCGGGGGTCAACTACCAATGTGAGAGTGTAAAAATTTAAAAGCGTCAAGTAAGACGAGGGGATTAGACTATTATATGTTGAAAAATGGAGATTAAAGGTTCTATACTCCTTAGGAATTATAAAGATTTCTAATTAATTACGCCTATTCACATTTAGACAACCTCCGATTAAGCTGGTCAATTATGATAATTAACAAAACAAAATGCATTTCTTTTATTACTTTTGTACATCGGTGTACAAAAATTAATACAACTGAAAAAGAGGAAAGGCGACAATTATTATCTCTCTACTTCTCTCCTCTTCAAGGTATTTCTCCGAACAATGTCGGCCATGCATCATACATAAGATTTCTTTGGTATTTCATCGAGCATTTGACATGCACACAAGTAATGTGCAAATTGCCTTTGACATTTCATCGAACACTTGGCACGCGTACATGAACAATGCAGCGTGCTCAAGTTTCCTTTGACATTCTGTTATATGCACACCATTTTTTTTGCATTTCATCAAACGCTTAGCACGCGTACATGAACAATGCGCTATGCACAAATTCTTTTTGGCATTCTCTCTAACATTTGGCATGTGCACATAAATTATCCATCATGCACAGCTTGTTTTTGACAAAAGCCAATTCAAAAATAGCTGCAATCAATAATTTGATTGGAGCTTTCCGTCGACGACTAAGCGTCAAACGGATAGTCGTCGTTGTTGTCATCGTCTACCGCTGACGGCTAAGCGTCAAGCAGATGATCCTCGTCGTCATTGTCGTCGTCTACCGCTAACGGCTAAGCGTCAAGCAGATCGTCGTCGTCGTTGTTGTCGTCTACCGCTGACGGTTAAGCATCAAGCGGATGATCATCGTCGCCGTTATCATCGTTGTTGTCGTCTACCGCCGACGACTAAGCGTCAAGCAGATCGTCGTCGTCGTTGTCGTCGTTTACCGCTGACGGCTAAGCGTCAAGCGGATGGTCATCGTTGTCGTTGTCGTCGCCACCTTTATCGCCGACGGCGAAGCATCAAGCGGATCGTTGTCGTTGTCGTCGCCGCCTTTACCACCGACGGCAAAGCGTCAAGAGGATCGTTGTCGTCGTTGTCGTCGCCGCCTTTTACCGCCGACGGCGAAGCGTCAAGCGAATGATCGTCGTCGTTGTCGTCGCCACCTTTACCGTCGATGGCGAAGCGTCAAGTGGATCATTGTCGTTGTCGTCGCCGCCTTTACCGCCGACGGCGAAGCGTCAAGAGGATCGTCGTCGTCATTGTCGTCGACGCAGCACCAGCAGGCGGATGGCCACCTCCTTGGTCGATGATGACGCCACACTAGCAAAAGGGAACGTGCACCACTCCGGGATCAACGACGACGGGGCAACGACAGTCAACAAAGGTGTAGGAATGGCGACGAGCGGTCGTCTTTTATTGGTTGATGATGACCCGGCGTAGTAGAGGTTGATGACGGCATATATAGCCCGATGTGCATAGCAAGCTCGATGTATGGAGTGCCTTGACTAGGAGAGAATAGGGAGAAAAAAAAATGAAAGTGAGAAAATCTAAACCCACCTTTCTATTTGGTTGTTCTTCTTTTTTCAAGTTTCTTTTCTCTTTTTTTTTGTGAGTAGAATCCTCCCTTTTTTCTTTGTTCACTTCTCTTTATATAGATAGAGGGTGGTGGAGGTTTACGGTGAAGAGAAAAGTAAATGGTGGAGAAGTGGAGGGAATGGTG
Organism: Ananas comosus; assembly: GCF_001540865.1. Lineage (NCBI taxonomy): Eukaryota > Viridiplantae > Streptophyta > Magnoliopsida > Poales > Bromeliaceae > Ananas > Ananas comosus. Next base: position 10,393,112 of record NC_033626.1, read on the forward strand.
GAGAAAGTGGTAGAAATGGAGGGAATGGTAGAGAAAGTGGTAGAGAAGTGAAGGGAATAGTGGAATGATGGAGAAGTGGGAGAAAATGGTGGAGAAGTGTGGAGAAGTGGGGTAAATGGTGGAGAAAGTGGAAGGAGTGATGAAGAAGTGGTGGAAATGGTGAGAAGTGGAGGGAATGGTGAAGAAAGTAGTAGAAATAGAGGGAATGGTAGGAGATAGTGGAGGAGTGAATTTAGAGAAGTGATTTTTTTTTTTTTTAACAACCAGCTATTTATAGGGAGGAGAAGGGTGAAATAGGCCCAAGGAACAAGAATTGCTAACCTGCTGCCCCTACAGAAACGGCCAGTTTTGGGCGCCCGAAACCATGTTCTGGGCACCCGAAACCTCTAGTCTACACAAATCTTCCTCTTCAGTTCCTCCGCCCGCGATCAGCTGTGCCCCTAACGTGGTCCGGTGGAACTCACCTACCACAAACACGTGTCAGCACACTCGATACTCCCAAGGTGAACTTTCGGATCCACATCTGGGCGCCCGGAACATAGGATCCGAATTGACTTCCAGTTCTGCTCAGACCAGCACTCAAATTCTGGGCGACCCAAATCCAGTTCTGGGCCCCCCAAATCTGACAAAACTCTAGTTTTGCTTATTTGAATGCGCTGAATCCATTTCTGCATCCATTTCGTGCAGAAATAACTCCGACTCAGTCCGACACTCTCCAGATGTATCGACCAGTCATTAATACTGTAGTCAATCCTATCCAAACTTCCGGAACACTACAATCTAACAGTTCGATCACATCAAGAAAATACGTTGTGAGAGAGCCACGTTGCTAAGTCATAAACTAATAAAAGTTTGCCACATATCCAATAAAAATTTTGGATGCATCCATTACGCTGTAAACCGATTTTAAAATGTACATCGAAGATAAATTTTTATAATACAATAAATTATTTAGATATTTTATAGTATATATATTATATTATCATATTTTATTTTACAATATTTAATACTCAAATAGGAACTCAAGTTAAATGATTCGCCAAGCAATCAACATCCAAACATGTTTAATAAATACATTTGAGCAACTAATCAGTTATTTTTTGCTCAAACTATTTCAAAAAGCTAATGAAAGTTATTATCTCCATCATAAATTGTAAGCCAAAATAACCAAAATTTTGAACTGCTTAAATTTAGATGATTCCGATGTATTTAACTCTCATTCAAAATATATAAATTTATGGAGCCTATTTCAAATACCTATAGAAGAAAAGGTGTGTTTACTTTCGTGTCATTTTCAGTACGTGATAGAACATTTAGATCGGTTATTAACACTTTTATACTTGATATAGGCTATTTGAACTTTTTAGGGTCCGAACTTTATAATTTTATAATTTGTATACTATTCTAATGATCACAACACTGACTAATTTTTAGGCAAATAGAGAATAAATTCGAGACTGCTTGATCACTTAGTAATAATGTTGAAAAATTATAAAATTTAAATTTTATAAAGTTCACATAGTCTACATTATGTTTAATCTAAACGTTTGATCACTGGGCAAACAATATTTAAAAATCTTGAAGTTCACGTTTTATCAAGTTTTCATAATCTAGGTCATGTTTAATCATACCGATCGTCGATTTAGAAACCCCTTTCATCGAAAAAAAAAAAGCCTATATCTTCATATTTGTGAGTCAAAGTGCCCAAGCGTATATACCATTTCGAAGGTGCGGATATGGATGAACCGCAAGATAATTTTGTGGTTGATTTAGACAAAGGCGGTGGATTAATGTGCTTAATTGCATTGAAGTCGAAGTGGAGTGATGTTTCTATAATAGGGAACAAACAGCAGCAAATATGTGTTAGTATTTTGATTTAAAACAAGTGATTTAAAACTTCTTTATATGCTCATATGTTTTAAAACTTCAATTTGGCCTTTGGACTTTGTGGGCAGCCCACTGTCAATGGGCCTTGCCTGGGAGCCCAAGCTTTGGTCTCTTTTCATGTGGTGTTTAGTCCCACATTGGAAAGAGACCCTCACTTGCTCTGGTTTATATTCTATTTTATTCTCATTGTTATTATTTGGGAAGTGATGAGAGTGGAGCTCTCGTCTAAATACACGGCACGAGCACGAGCCGGGCCGGGCGGCGGCGTGCGTGAACCCGGTTCATTTTATTTTTGTTACACTTTTCTTTTATTTTATTTTTTGGCCTTACCTGGATTTGGTCCAGTCGAAGGGTCGCACCTCGGGACTCAACCAGCCCCAACGGTCTACCTCGGGAAGGTGGTCTTCCCGTTGGAACCCTTCTCTCCTATTTACTAGGGTGAGTGGCGGGGTTAGGACAGTAGTGACATACAGAAACCCTAGCCAGAGCTTCTTCCCTTTTCTCTCTTCTCCTTCTTCTTCACTGTTTTGCTGGATCTCTGAAAAGCTGTGACGGTTCGTTCTTGCGCCACCCTGAAGCCGTGCCGACGGGGTGGACGAAGGTCGTTGTATCGCTAGGAGTGATTGCCGGCGCCTCGTACGTGGAGGGGCAATCTTGCTTCTAGGACAGTGCAATCGCACGCCTCGACTCACAGGCTCCATCTAATCCTTTATTCTCTATAGTATTTATTTATTTCAACGTTTCTAAAAACAGTGGCTAAGTTGTTTTCAAACAAAATTGTTTATACAAATTTTTGACTAAAGATTTCGAAAGAGAACTAATTTTTTCCAACAATATGTTGATCGAATATGATTTGGAGAAGAACGAGTTGGGTTAATTTGCTCATGCTCAATGTGATCAGCTGTGACTTAGTTTGGTTCTAAATGAGCATTAGCTTTAATTTGATACTAATATATGTAGAGGTGATTTATGTTGTATTAGTGAAGGGAAAAGATTATAACTTTTAAGTGATCCCGTACATTTGGGATTATCTTTTAGAGTGGAGTAATGCTTCATGCACGGTCCTAAAAAAGTTTGTTATTGTCAATGTGTTATGTGTAGAAATAAATAAAATAAATTTCTTTCATAATTTGTCACTATACTTGCACACTTTACTTGGAATTCTAAACAGAAATTAAAATGGTATATATTCTGAACGTATTACTTGGGACTATAGTTTGATGAAATAACCTATACCTATAGTCTGAACCAAATGCTCGACTTTGTTCGGATTAAAAAGAAAAAAGAATAAAATTACATTTGACTTTTTTTTTCCTTTCTTCAAAAAAAAGAGAGAAAAGAAAGAAATTACAAAAAAAAAATCCTCTTGTTTCAAAAAAAAAAAAAAAAAAAGGAAAGGAAAAAAGAATTACCAAAAAAAAGGAAAGAAAAAGCGTTACCAAGAAAAAAAAAGAATAAAAATAAAAAAAAAAGAAGAAAGGAAAGAAGAGAGAAAAGGAAAAAACAAAAATAAAAGAAGGAAAGAAAAAAAAGTCTTTGTTATTTCAAAATAAATAAAAAAAAGAAGAAATCTAAAAGTAGTATTAAATACTTAAATTTCTTGTAAGATGTAAGGAATAATAAAATTTCCTTTTTAGAGATTTATTTTGAATTTTTTAAAAATTAATAATGATTTTGGATCCCTATAAATTGGATTCAAAATTAAGTAGCAAAAAAAATTTTGATTTTTGCAAAGAATAAAAGAGAGCTTGAGAGAAACAGTTAAAAAAAAAAAAAAAAAAAAAGAAGGACAAAAAGAAAAGAAAGGTTAAAAAAAAAAAAAATTTCTCTCTGCCCTCCTCTGTAGGCTGGCAGCAACAAAAAGGAGGGGTGTGCTGTGAGCACACCCCCCGTACACACAAGAAGAAAAAAAAAACAAGAGAAAGGCTTAGCTCTTTCATTTTTGTGGGGGCGCGACAACGACAACTTCGACGACGGCACGACAACGACGATTTCAACAAAACGCAAAGAGACCATAGGGCCTCTTTTCTTTTCTTTTTTTTTCTATGATGGTGATGGATTTATTTATACGTGTAAACGGTGTAGTCGCGATTTTTATATCGGTTTGACCAACACAACCGTTTTCGTCATAGATTGATCCGATCAAATTCGGCATTGAATTGTTACTACATCATGCGCGCAAATTTATTAAGCCTGTCTCCTCAACAGACGTAAGCAATCGAGCTTTGGAACTTCTACTGACCAAAATGCAGCATTACTGTTATTGTTTTTTTTTTGGAAAAATGATTAAGTACTAAAGGAAAATTAATAAAGATAAATGCAGGATTTTTGACGACCTATTCCAATTAGTGAATTTCACATCAATCAGTTACTGGAAGAATCAATGTAATTGTTTTATTATCTGAGGTGGTGACATATCAACTTATTACATAATTAAATACTCGACAGAGCTATATTTCTTGATTCGTATGAAATACAGGACCTCCAATTGAAACAATCTCACTCATTAATTAAGATCACAGGTGATCGCACCGGGCAGGAGCAAAAGATAACTTCTGATTGTCCAGATCGTAGACTACGTGCATATTCTGCTGCTGAAAATTACCAATTATAGAGCTTTCGCTGCCGGAATCTAACATCGCCAAACACATTAAACCGACGCTAGAATCCTGGAACATGTAGTTGTCGCGCGGCAGGTCCATATCTGCGCCTTCGAAGTGGAATATCAGCTTGGGCACGTCCACCTTTGCTGACGGAGACGACGGCAGCGAGAAGCAAAGGTCGAAGCCCTCCGCGGTGCCGTTAGCCACAGGCAGCTTCACCTGCGACAAGAAGGCGCTCCTCACGTGCTTGTAAGCAACCGTGGTTAGCTGCGTGATGGACGTGCCGGAGTCTATGATCACTCCGGCCGTCCCGTTTTGCTGCAGCGCGAATGCCGACTTCGGTATCGGGAGACGGGTCGTGCCTACCGTTATACCGTCGAGAGAGAGGTAATAGAAGGTTGGCTGTGAAGGATTCAGAACGAACGGAGTCGACCGGACGGTAGTAGCATTGCCGTTTAAACCGGCAGCCGACCCTAACATGAGTGCGCTGCTCTTCGAGTCGTCGTCGTAGGAAATGAAGCAGTAAGAGAACTTTCCGACTCCTAACTGAGAGATGAGAGACAAGGGCCCGCGACCGAAGCCGGCAATCCCGGATTCGTTGTTGAAGATGCCCCCGTTGAGAAACCCGCAGCCGAACCCGAGGTTCGGGACTGTGACGTTGTTAGCGGACCTGAAGGTGAAGGCCTCGCTGGCGAGAGTGCCGACGGTGGTTGATTGGTCGCCGTAACTGTAGAGATAGAGGCATTGTGCGTGGCAGGCGGATAGAGGAAGAGCCTGGCAGAGCTTGCTGGAGCAGGCGAGCGGTGAGTAGGTGGATGATTGCGAAGGATCGTACAAAGGAAAGCGCTGGTTGAAGCACGAGAGGCAGGGCTGACACTGCGTCCAGACGAGATCGCTGCCAGTGTCAAGGATGAGCAGAAGAGGCTGTGCTGGCGAGCCGATGGAAACTCCAAGTATGTACTCACCGACATTCGGCAAGACAGGCACGTCAGTCGTGGATATCGAATTGGTGGAACCCCCCGCGGCCTTGGGCACGAGCATCGCGCCCCGGGCCCTGCTTCGGAGCGCCATGCGCTGCAGGAGCTCGAAGTTGGTGAAGCTCCGGCCCGCATCGACGTGGGTCAGGTCCACGCGCAGACCGTTGAAGGCAGAAATGGCCGGAGGGACTAGCGAGACAAGGAGGAGCACCAGAACTGGCAGCATATTTTCAGAGGACTTAACAGCATACATGTTGTGGTCTGAGATGCAGAGACTTATGTTTTGCGTTGCTAACACTTGTTTGGAGGAATGTTTATATAGGTGGGGATTTAAGCAAGAATGAGTTTCCGTGATGGCGAATATTGTTGAATTATTTAGTCTTAAATTTTTCTTGGTCTAATACGGGGACTTGCCTAACGCGCTATTGTATATATTTCCAATTAAATTTAGGGTCTTAATCGCCTTAGTGAAGAGGTTTAGCTCGAACACGTTATACGTATCTTGACGCGGCAAAATTATGCGTGCCTATTATTGTGTAGCAAAATTATATAACGAAAGATATTACACAAAAGGCGTCCATTTACACAGTTATACAATAACAAATTTTAAAAAAATATTATTTCAATATAAAATTACTATATATGATTAGAATTTTTTAATACCATATATGGTATGATAAGATGAGATGTATATTTTTTAAATACTAGATATTTATACCTATAATTAGGCCTATAATTTACATTTCTCTAAATATAATGATAAATAAAGGCGTCCTAGAAGCAAAGGTTGACCCGGGTAACGAGTTCTATGAACGAGCTCAATGGAAACGTGGAAACGAAGGCGGCGGTCGCTTTCCTTGTGTTCTTGTGCAACGACTTAATCATTCCAGTTTCCATACTAAACAACTCTCTTGTGATTTATTTAGTCCACACTAGTTAATGTTTTTGAAGCAAAATTTGAATCATAGTTAATTCATATTTCCAGCTAAATTTATTTCTAAATAAAATAAACGAATCGTGTAGCGTACTATCAATCTCTCAAAAATAAAAAAGAAAAAGAAAAAAAAAATTTTATAGATCATCGGTTAATTAATTTTAAATTGGTCCAACGGCGCGTGTTAGTCGCAGCTAGCATATACAGTTGTTTGTGCAACATGCTAGTTGCACCTAATACATGAGTTGGAGTTATATCTTGTATTAGTCGCAGTACGACTGTATTGGGTTCATGTCACGTATTAGTAGCACTTAGTACGTGTAGGAAGAGTGTTAGTATAGAATATTTGATTTTTTATGTTGTTACAACAAAATCCAAAAAAAATCTATTTTACCGGGCGTGAAAATATATGCAAAGAATAGAGAAAAAGAGAACAAATAAAATATACAAATATTTACGTTGTTTGATCATGAACCCACTTTTATGGGCGAAACAAAGAGAGAATTTTTTATTTTAATCAGAGTATAGAAAATGACTCTCTCATAAAAAAATTTAGCTTCCAAAATACACCTATATATACTCCCTTTTATCTGCCACATCAAATTAATAAAATAAAAAGTATATTTATATTAATGATTAAAACCCAATAAAATTGATAATAATATCAATAAAATTAGGTATAAACTTAACCTAACTTAATAAGTTGACAGAGAAAGAATATAGTTAATTAGAAAATCTTACAGTTTTAAAATTCGAAATGTATCTAACATATATAATGTGGAGAGTATTTTCACCAATTACTTTTGAGTTTTGGGAATGTTTTTAGCCTTTTAATAGTAAACAATTGTTGAAACTCACAATCTCATTTCTACTTTCTACCGTGATAGATGATTCAAATTTTTCTCTTTACAAAATGCTCTATTAAAGACAGTTACTACTGAAAGTGAAAATAGAAGCAACATTAATATGCCTTAAGAGTAACTTTGTTGTAGAAAAGTATTAGTGAGAAACTGAGAATCTATAGAATATATTATTTGACGGTTTGATCACAACAAGAAAATACATCAAGAAAATACATTGTGAAAGAGTCACGTTGCCAATTAAGTCATAAACCAATAAAAATTTGCCATATAACCAATAAAAATTTTGGATGCATTCATTACTCTGTAAACCGATTTTAAAATGTGCATCAAAGATAAATTTTTATAATACAATAAATTATTTAGATATTTTATATTATATATATTATATTATCATTTTTTATTTTACAATATTTAATACTCAAATAGGAACTCAAGTTAAATGATTCGCCAAGCAATAAACATTCAAACATGTTTAATAAATACATTGAGCAACTAATCAGTTACTTTTTGCTCAAACTATTTCAAAAAGCTAATGAAAGTTATTATCTCCATTATAAATTGTAAGCCAAAATAATCAATTTTTTGAACTGCTTAATGGGGCGAGATAAAAAGATCTTCTTAATGAACTACCAATTCAATCTCCAGGTTCAAGAGAAACCATCTTATCACTTTTGACCATGATTAACACCTTCCAGTTTGAACAAATCAATGTTGGTGAGAAAAAACCAACTTCTTAATGAACTGGTCAAGTAATCCTCGCTCGCTCAGCAAATATGAAATTTATAGCCGTTGTAAGATAAGATAGGAATTAGTCTTTTTACGCCAACACCACTTAGATTAATTGATTAGTATCCTTCACACCGAGTAAGGTGGTCTAGATTTGAAGATCTGTAGTGCAAAATGTCTATAATTTAGATGATTCTGACGTATTTAACTCTGAATTAAAATATATAAATTTATGGAGCCTATTTCAAATACCTACAGAAAAAAAAAAGTGTGTTTACTTTCGTGGCATTTCCGGCAATAAAATATTCAGATCAATTATTAGCACTTTTATACTGATATAGGCTATTTGAACTTTTAGGGTCTGAATTTTATGATTTTTCTACATATTTTGCCTACTATTCTAGTGATCTCAATATTGACTAATTTTTATGCAAATAGAGGGTGAATTCGAGGCTGCTTGATCACTTAACAAATAATGTTGAAAAATTATAAAATTTAAATTTTATGAAGTTTATATAGTCTAGATTATGTTTTATCAAACCGCTTGACCACTAGGCAAACAATATTTAAAATTTTTGAAGTTCACGTTTTATCAAGTTCATATAGTCTAGGCCATATTTTATCCTGCCGATTGCCGATTTAGAAGCCCCTTTACCGAAAATAATGTGGAAGCAAATGCTTTCGTTTACTTTCAGAAGTATTTTAGCTTTACTCAACACAATATTCACCAATATATAAGAGGGAATAACTCGCATTAGCGTGAAGAGCACTCCAACATAGCAAAATAACCCAAAGTAAAAAACACTTTTTTTATCGCAGCTATAGTTGCCGCTACCCTTCATCATGTTGGTGTTAGGATTTGGTTAGATTTGTAGTTGAATCCTAATTGGATTAGGATTAATATTTAAATCTATTAGAGATAAATTAGGATTTATTTAAATATTAATTAGAGCAGAAATCTAATTGTATTAAAATTTGGGTAGCTTTTAATATAAGCTATAAATATAGCATATGTGCTATTATGGTGATGGTGGTAGTGGTACGTAGTCACACCCATATGGTATGGCCAAGGTGGTCATGATTTTGAATGCATCTAATGCATGAATGCAAAAGGACGTGAGCGGCTTTCGTAGCCATAGGTCATTGGTATACCTTATGCGCAGGTGCACAGGATGAGAGAGATATCTTCTGAGACTATAGAAGATGAGAGAAGGATAGGAGAGATTCAAAAAAGAGGGCTCGGAGTTGTAACTACTCAGTTATAGAAGAGGAATCAGGTGTAATATTCTTTTATTTAACGAATCTTATTTTACGGGCATATTTTCTATAATTGGTTGTTCTTTCTCTCTTTTATGATTGTGCCAGCTTCTGTTGAGGAGACGGATTTATGATAAAATCTGATTTGAAGCTTCTGTCGCGGAATCCCAACAATCGGTACCGGATCAACAACAGTTGATATCGGAGCGGGTTGCGAATTCTCAAAATTCGGTACCGAGGCGAGTACGGAATTTCCAACAATTGGTATCAGAGATAAAGATTACCGATCTTTGGGAGAGATCGACGTCAAAATATTGGATTATCGATCTTTGTAGAAGATCAACGTCATTGCACGATGTTACCGATCGCTTGAAGTGATTGATGTTAAAATACAATTTGATCTCGTTTAGGCGCGTTGGACTCGAAGAGTTGCGATTTTTCGGCTTCACATGGAGCTATAAGAGTCTGAAAGCGAGATCGGATCGTGTGCAAGGTGAACAAGCGTTGGAACTTATATGTTCTGAACGGGAACACAGTCAGAACAGGAGTGAAGACAGTTTAGATTCCAAAATTTTGTGGAGGTGCATTCGCTCGAGGTGGAGCGGCAGATGAGACGACATCAAGTGGAGGAGACAAACTCAAGATGGAACTTATATAGTGAGCTCGACACAGCGATTAAAGACTACAAATCCAATTAAGGTGGAGATGTTAGGATTTGCTTAGATTTGTAGTTGAATCCTAATTGAATTAAAATTAATATTTGAATCTATTAGAGATAAATTAGGATTTAAATATTAATTAGAATAGAAATCTAATTAGATTAGGATTTGGATAGTTTTTTATGTAAGCTATAAATATAGCATATGTGCTATTATTGTGGTGGTGGTGGAATGGTACGGATTAACCACACCCATATGGTATGGCTAAGATAGTCATGATTTTAGATGCACCTAATGTATGGGTGCAAGAGGACATGAGCAGCTTTCATAGCCGTGGGTCATTGGTATGCCTTGTGCAGATAACTTGAGTTGTAACTGCTCTGTTACAAAAGACGAGTCAGGTATAATCTTCTCTTATTTAATAGATCTTATTTTTTTTACCAGCATTTTTTTTTTTGGTGGTTGTAATCTTTCTTTTATGATTGTATAAGATTTTGCTAAGAAGATGGATTTCTGGTAAAAATTCGATTCGACGCTTCCGTTGTGCAATCCCAACAATCGGTATCAAATCAACAACCGTCGGTATTGGAGTGGATTGCAGATTCTCAAGATCCGATATCAGGGCGAGTACCGGATTCCCAACGGTTCGTGATGGAAGGAGAAAGAGTAACCTCTTCTTCATTTTTAAAAAAGAAGTCGAAGAAGAAGAAGACGGTGACGAGAGATGAGGATGAAATGATGGGAAGAAGGTGTGCATAGTTACGGGATCGCAAAAGTGTCGGGGCGAATGACCTGGGTAGAGAGGAAGGGGTGAAAGTGACGGCTTTGCAAGCAAAAAAACAAAAATAAAAAAAAATAATAAAAAAAAAGGAAAAAGTGTCGGAAGCCGGACGTGAGCGCGTTTGAAGGCGGCCAGGCGCGTTTGAAGGCACGTTTGAAACACGGATGAAATGATTTTTAGTTTACCATAGCAGTATCTTAATATCATAATTCAATTCGATATGTATTGTAAAAATATAGAGATCTACGTGCACGGAGTGTGTCTAGTATTTGGAAGATATAAGCCTCCGAACTGATTGAGATTTATCTGTACAGCAGATTTTTCAATCGTCCCCTCTAATAAGAAGAATAGCTTTATATTTATATAAAACAAAATCTTGATTCATGTATAAGTCCCATTGCATGAGATAAAACTATTGCATGGATCCATATGGCTTCAGAACTGAAACTGTTGTCTTTTCTCAATAACACACTAATAAGTTCAACCTCTCATTTTTACCCAACCAAACAAACTCATTATAGAGTAATAAATTTAATGGTTCTTTCTAAGTTTCTATGCTGCTCACTTTTTTGGACTATTTTACATTTAGGTAATATTAGTTCAAAATTTTGAGCTGGGTTCAACCTGAACCCGTTTGAGGCAGACCACAAAATAGGTGTTGTTGTGCTTAACCTAACATAACCTCTATTCATTCTTAGTAATCCGGCATTAGCTTAATCCAAGTAAGATTGGGTTGAAAAATCTCAACCTCACCGACCGTCCCTAGAGCAAGTGGCAAAGGACTTGATGGTTGGTACCCGAGACCCAAGTTCGAATTCTAGTTGATTCATATTTCCAGCTAAGTTTATTTCTAAATAAAATAAACGAAGCGGGTAGCGTGCTACCTATCTCTCTCTCAAAAAAAGAAAAAAAAAAAAAATCTCAACCCCAACGCAGATTAGACGGAGCTAGATCAAAGAGATCAACTTTGCACATCCCATAATTTTGTTAAATTGCAAATCTCTCCACAAGAAATTGGAAAACCTATCTTGGAGATTGTTAAATATATTAGGAATTTTTAAACTTCTAGTTTAACCATCAAATCAAGTCATATAATATACACAACGAAAGGATGATTACCAGAGCAAGGGATTCTCATCTTCAGCTTAACAAAGAAGAGAGACTCCAATAAATCACTTTTTTAAGGTACTGTTTCGTAAGCAGTAGCAAAGCTCAACTTAATTAACTTTTCTTTTCTTTTTTTTATCAAAACAATAACAACGTAACCATCACACGATTTTTCCAAGAGAGACCGATCAATCATTCAGACTTTGTCGAAAAGCCCTATACCTACCCTTTTAGCCATTCTTTCGCTGCCTCATTTGATCTCTTCAATGAAATGATACAAACAAATCCTCTTTTCTTCAAAAGAAAAACAATAAAAGACATTGTTCATCTCATTTGAAATACGCAAACTGCAAACAAGAATCAACAGTAAGAGAAATGATAGTATTGTGAATAATGTGGCCAATGAATCAAATCAAATCAAAGACACGAAAGAACACAAAGAAAGAAGCAACAGGATTATGCGACAAGCATTGGAGAAAATAATTCAATCCTAAGTCCCTCTGTCTATTCATTGCTCGGATAAAACAATTCACCAGGATATCGAAACATTAAGAAACAATCTGCATCTTAAAAATTGTCGTAGATAGCATACAAGAATAACTTTCCGTTCATTAAAGGAGAGGGCAAAATTTTTATTTAATGTAAGAACGCGTTGATACCAGATGTGAAGTGCAGCTTCAATGTGTCAATAGAACAAGAAAAAAACAATTTGTATTGCTTTGTGATATTCACTAGTACCTGAGCGAAAAAGCGCCCATCCATTTGACTCGAAACAAAAATTTAGCCAGCCTACTAACACGACGAGCTCGTTTGGTTCTTGCCAACCACACAGCAAATTGAAAACACAGACAAGGAGTCGCATGACAACAAAACATATAGCCTTTGGCCGCCAACTCAAGTTCGCAAAGAGAAAAAAAAAAAAAAAAAAAAAAAAAAAAAAAAAAAAGGGGCAACAAGTCTGAAAAGGATCCACAATAGCAGTTAAAGATGGGCAAATACCATTCTTGATGATAAAGAACACGCAAACTGCAGCTTAATTAATCTTCACAATTCCCTTGTTTGAGCATCAAGTGATACGGGATCAACAGAAGTATTTAGCCAAGTGATAACTTGCAGAATCTGAAGCATGTAACTAATGCTAGAGTTAAAAATGGTACAACATGTGTTACAAAATCTACAGCTAACTTTGAATTCCAAATGTCCCAGATCCCAATCATTTCCCTCAACATCAGAAGGGAGGACAACTTAAAGAGAGACCTTGGTCAATTTGAATTTCCTTAGTACCTCTCAAATTTAACCTAGACCTATGTATCGGTAGATGAAATCATAAGAATTTACAGAAAACAATTTACATAATCTGCATCCTAGGTTTCTATATTTCCATATACAGCTATATGACCATGCTTCCGTGTTGCCCGTCAACAAGGGCAGCCAATTGCTGGCACTCGACCATTGTAATGAAGAACACTTCATATATTAATGGAAACTATCGCCCTTTGTACAATTGCTCTGAGAAAAGGTATACAATGTTGGCCTCAAAACCTTCTGCAATTGTTACATTTTGTATAGTATAGGTACGTCGGCCAGCTCCATTGGTTCCATGTGGAATGTAGGTACAGTGACCAAAATTCACTCCACCTTTGCAGGAGACTTCCTCAAGTAAAATTAAAAGCACTGAATGCTCTTCTTTTGATTGGCACTATCCGCCCGGTTCATGTGGTTCATGAGACACTGCATCATCAGGAGGCACCTTTTCTTTGGAAAGAGAGCCAATGGGGACATACGCGAACCCCTTGGGGAGCCGTTGGTTCTGCATTGATGCTTCATCAGAGGTCATTACAAGCGTATGCTGCAATGGTCGATTAGAAAGATCAGTGTCACTCTAAGGTTAAGTAGATAGGCTCCCATCCCGCCACCCCCACACCCCCAACCACCCCCAACAAAAAAAATAAAGGAAAGAGAAAAAGGAAAAAAAAAAAGAGTAAAGTTAGGACTTATCAAACTTCAGCTTACTTTTCAACATTTAAGACTGCACACATTTCAATTAGAAGACCATGATGAACAGTTTTGTGTGATCGACTCACAGTTTTGAACTACAGCTGCATGCTTGTATCGGATCAATATCCTATAGCAGCAGCATAGTTTGGTCGCAAAAGATGAAAAGTGTGATGCCCCAATAATCCCATGTTAGAAATAACTTTTGTCGTATAATTCAGACATCATTATACGACAAAAAGTTATTAAAAAATAACTTTTAATTCAGTTTGAGATATTTTTGTTTGTATATAAGGACTAAGCATAGCTTAGGCTCAAGAATTTTGGGCTGGTGATTTGGGCAAAACAAGTTGCTAGTACTAATAAGCTGGATTGTTACAAAAAGTGAGTTAAAAAGTTGCAAGAACTAAAAAAAATCCAGTCATTTCTCACAAAAGTAGAACTAAAAAGGTGGAATGATTTTTCACAAGTACAGGCAAATAGGGAAAGATAGTGAATTACCTTTCTTGGCTTAGACTTTTTGTCTCCATCCTCTGCGGAGTTCCGAGAGGCAACGGATGTTGATCTATGTGGAAGTTGCTTGCCAGCAAATGTCGATCTATCAGCTAGTTTCCGCTTAAAGGACAGTTGGGATGTAGAACTGTCATCAGTGTGTCTTTCGGCATCTTTATTGTGCAACGAAAACTTAATAGTGCGCTTTCCTGAAACAGTGCTGTCCACTGTCACATCATCGGATCTTTGAACAGTCCCGCTGTAGGATTTGTTATTTATGGAAGTCGTGGCAGATTCCGAACTGACGCCAGGTGGAAAGGAGCCACGCAAAAGCACAGAGCAAGCAACGTGGTCTCTTTTTGAAGCAAGTATGTCGTGCGAACATAGCACCAAGTCCCTCTGGCAAAATTAGCAAATTAATGGCGTTAAAATTTAATTTCCAAAACCAAGGAGACTTGGTTAAGTGCAAATTTAAAGCAGCAAAATGCTCCACAATCATAAGCGAAACTCAAAAAGATAAAATAGATATTTTTTGTTGATAATTAGAAAAGAAACATGAAAAAGGAACATCCTAGGACCATAGAAAAGTGGTAATAAAAAAGAAAAACAAGAATATGAAGATATTGATCGCAGCTGAAAGAGAGTTGGTGGTGGAACAAGAAGATCCACAAAATAAGTAATATGTCAATCCAGAACATGAGTAGGAGATTTGTGACTGAAAAGCAACTATAAGGTAAGGTGAAGATGATTAGAAGTTCTATTACAATACTGCTATAGTTTATGACCTAATATGAGTCACGTAAAGATAGCAACAAAAAGGATATGACACCTCACTAAGTCAAAGTAAAAGGTGCAGATTCAAGAATCCATGAAATTAAAATTACCAATAAAAGAGGATAAGGTTAAAAAAAAGGTAAATCTTTTTATGTGAGAAAGGACTAGTGAGTTGGAAAATATAATTGGAGCCAATAAATATAATCTTGTTAGAAATATTAAGCAAGAAACTTCAAAAATAGGAAACTTCTTGAAATGTGAAGATAAAATAGAAGCAACTTCTCTCCATGCCATAGAAAACACTTGAAAAGGAACCAAGCAGCTTGGTGGTCCAGTTTGAAACACTGGTAGGGGCTTTATTGGGATAGGAATAACCCTCAGAGATCAACACTATCTTGAATAACAGTGCCTAAGATTGTACTAATCTAAGAAGTACATAATTCTTTGACAGTAGAAGGGAAAGAAGGCTTCTAGGTGAAAATTTCTTCGTGAAATAACCATGTAAAGACAAGTATGCAATAGTAAAATACGTAAGATATTCCTGAATTTCTCAGTGACATAGAGTTTGGCATCATCATCCATTCACGATGCAAGTTACAATTAATCTGCGATACATGTCAAAGTAAACATAGATATAGCTGGATTGAAACGCTTTACAGTCAGGACGCTAATGACATGAGATAACTAGTCTTGTGAAAGGAAGTACTGCAATGAAAAAATTAACAAATCAATAGAGTAAGAGCTAATGCACCTTTAACTTTTCTCTTTTGATGATTCGTTCACAAAGAAGGCGCAATTTCTCTAACCTGACCTGTTGTAAGAAAAAACATTCAAATTAACCAATCATGACCACATAATTAACCAATGAAAAACGGAAATTAATATCCTAATGACAAGGATTGTCGTGCCAATCGGCACGGTCTGGCATGGTAAGCATCTGCAGCCAATGCCGCCCATGGCAATAAGCCCCTATGCTAGTTATGCCGCCACATAAAATAGGGTGTGCGCCGAAGTGCCCCAGTGTACCTCGCCATGCCGCTGGCACAACAGCACACCCCATGCCAGTGGCATAGCAATCCTTGTCTAATAGTACCCAAAATGTAATTCTCATTCTATTTGGTTTTTTAGATAGGTCTCTTGCGATCAGGCATTCCTTTCATAAGAATTACAGAAGAATAGTTTAAGAAATGAAACTCATAAAGTTTAAGTTCCTTAGTGTGCTAGGAAAAAAAGCGCCATGAAAATACTTGTTACGACTTCAATGAGACATTTCCTCTCTATTAGAAAATGAAGACAAAGCAACTAAGAACTGCAATGAATGTTGGCTTTAATACAAGCATCAGATGATGATATGTGTGAATATATAGCCAGAATATAAACAATGATTAGGAACCAGACAAAACATGAAGAAAATGAACATTAGATATTCACTTCTACCAACTTTTATTCCACAAAATTGTCGACTTCCTAACCAGATAGCATGTTCAACAAGAACAATTCACTTCAATGTCAAGTAAAAATGATATTAAAATTTTGAAACAGGAGTTGGTTCCAAATTACAAGTAGTTGAAAATAGCTTACTACAACTTACCCTTATTTGTTTCATGCTATCAAGTTCCTCAGCTCCATATCGCCGAATATCAGCCTGCAGGGTTTGTCCAGTTATTGAATAAGAATCTTATATACAACATTCTAGATGTAAAATTGTAAAACACAGACAAACAGCCAAAAAAAAACTAGACACAATATTTCTGTAAAAAGTACAAAGTGAAAAACCTTTCCTGAAGTGAAATGATATATGAAGCAGAACAACTTTGCCATTTATTTTGGTCTCTTTGGCAATCTCTAAATTTCATTTTTGTTTTCCTCTGACTTTTGAAACTATATAGAGTTTCTCTTTCTTGTCTAATTAAGAGACATGCTTTGGCATCACTTATGTTTTCAACTTTAAGAACTACTTCAACAGCAATCAGAAATAAAGCTTTTATTTCCACAAGTCAGGCATATTTTGAGTCAAGATGATGGTGTATTATATATGTAAAAATAAAACAAGAAGTGGACAAACTTTGTGCCAGTACCATGATTTCAGAATTAATGAGTAGATGATACTAAATGTGCCCTATGTAATTTCTTGATCCATCATAAACCTCCAGAATTTTAAAAACTCTTTCAGGAAAGTTCAGAATTTGAAATATTAGCTAGAGACAACTCATTTAAATATTGACATTGAATTCAACAATGTGAATCACCAACAGGATTCCACTAACACACTCTAACAAGAGAGGATCACTAATTATAAACATAGATTAAGATACCTGACATGAGAAACAGAAAATTACCTCTCTCTGCTCTGTGCTGTGCTTGCTGCAGTAAGCATTATGCTGTAACTTGGAATCCATGCATTTTGTATTCATGTAGAGACCAGCACCTCTAGCACAGGAGGGATGAAATGTAATTTGGCAATCTCCATAGCTGCACTGCATTAAGGTAAAGAGAAAAATAGTGAAGCAGTACTGGAGCTGCTTGCAAATTCTTTACATGGGAGAACCAGGAAATATAACAATACTAGGCAAACCTCTAAACATGCACCAACTTTTTGACGGCAGATACAACAAGTATCCTTCTCCATGTGGAGAGTATCCTGATATATTTATTAAAAAAGCATATTAGTAAAATGACTTCAGGACATAACATAGTTTAAAATAATCGAGTAAAAATATGCACAAAAAGTAAGGAAGAACACATTACCATTCCTTCTACCAGATTTTCCTGCCCCCTTCTAAACCTCGACTCCAACAACCACTGAAAGGCAATGTTTAAAATAAGAAAAATATTTCACAGTAAGCTGAGGAAAGAATAGAGAAACCAGTTCCTGCTAAGCTAGTAATGATCAACCAAAGAAAAATTCAAGCACCTCAGTGCAGAAGGCATGAACCCATTGCCCAGCTGTTGTCTTCCTGAAAGCACCAGATACACCACCACACAATCTACATTGTGCTACAAAAGAGACTCTATCCCTACCATCTGATTCATTACTAGTGCTCCTAAGAGACATGTCCTCACAAAGTTCACATTTCCAGGGCCCAATTGGATTCTTAAGACAGCGATAGCAATCTAGATGGACAGCAACCTGTCAAGTATCGAATGTAAAAGTGAGCAGCAGAAGAGAAGAGAGTCCAAAGAGAAGCAATACAAAGATGATGAGCACCTTGCAGCTGGAACAAACAAAAATTCGATTCAACACTGTCTCAGTTCGCATACAAATACCACAGTAAAGTGCATTGTCTTTCGAAAAATCCGGCATTTGGAATAACCCAGAGTTCTTATCTGAGGAGAGTTTATTTAGAGCTGATCTTGAAGAATCTTTTGCCCGTGACGTCGAAGCAGTTGGTAGCCCAACTCTCCCAGAACCAACGCTTGCTTTTGGAGTACTCTGTCAACAAAAAAAAAAAAAAAAAAAGGTGTTAAGTTGACATAATCTTTCTCAGACAAATATTTAACACAGTTTAAAGGAAAGTCGGAACCTCTTGATTAGTAGGACCTATCTCATCATTTGAGTCCTTCCTCAGAGCAGAATTCCTTGAAGAAGCTGCAGCAGCAGCTGCTGCTGCTGCCAGGACAGCCTGAGCTTCTTTATGCCTTCTCTCTTTTCTCCCACGTTTCTTTGCTTCCTTAACTTCGCGAAGAAACTGATTGACGAGAATGAGGTCCCACTTTCTGCTATTGAATGCATCAAGCTCCTGAGGAAGATTCTTGACTATCTTTGACATTAAATCTTCTGCAAGATCAGAATACATCCTCACATTAATCATGATTGCATCAAAACAAGAAAGAGCAATTAATAAAGCAGGGAAAAAACTTGAAAGAATTAAATTTTGATAACTTCATGCACTAATCCAAAGGACATAATGACAGAGGGAAATGTGCTTGACCAAAAGTATGTTTGATTGCAAGAGCATTGTCAAGTAGTCTAGCTTGTAAATACACTAGTTCTCCTTCCACTTCATCTTCTGCGGAAAGATCTAAAATCCCCAAAGATTTGGCTTTAGAAATCTGATCTAATTCAGCTACATCTGATTTTTGGTTCGAATTAGCACAGGCAGAGCCCATCTCTTGCTGATTATGGTAAGGACCACCAGATTTAGCTAATCCTGCTTGGGGAGGGGAAACGGAGAGATAAAAAAAGCAAGATATTCTGTTACTAACAGCCTTATAAAAGCAACACAATAATACAATAATAATAAGATGCTGTACAGATCTATGATGGAGACTTCAAAAAGAAATTACCATTAATATATGCTTCCGCATTGCTCTGCTTGAAATTATGGTCCTGCACAATCATCAACCTTTTCCTTACTAATGGATGGATATAAGAATCAGAAGAGGGCCCATCAGAACTGCATAAGAAAGTAGCAAAGTTTTTTCATAGAATAGCATAAATACTTTTATGAATGGTTAAAAGGAGCATGAAAGCAAGTAGTCATACACAGCTAGTTATGGTAACAGATAAATCTCATATGACCCTAACTTATCAAAACAGGACTGGAATAATAACTGAAGCAAATATTTTGCGAAACTTACTTGAAAGCAAATTTACGAAACAGCATTGGATCCGCATCACAATCAAAATCTCCACAATAACCATTCTCTGAAGCTCTTGGCAAGACCTTTGCATTGTCAGCATGATCAACACCATCATTGAAAGACGAAAAACCTTCTATTAATTGTTCACCATGTTGTAACCCAGAAAAGTCATTTCTTTCTTCTTTCACTGAATTTCCTGTTCACAACATACTGTAAGAATCATTGAGTCCACAGACAATATGCAACTGAAACAAACTAGAAGGTTGTAATAGGAGGATTTAGCACAACTAAAAAGTTTTAACTTAACAGATAGAGGATCTGACATTAAACAAAGCATGAGCCTATTACTACTTGCAGCATGAAAATTGCAAAAGAATATTTCTATTCTGAAACGATGGTTAAGGTGACATTTGGTTCTCTAGAAAATAGCCCTGAAATTAGTTTTCCGGCTGGAAAACTATTTTTGTCTGTTCAATTTCTAGTAAAAGCAGTTTTTTTGAAAAAGTAAAAATTTTCAGATTTCATAGAAAAGATGTTTTTGTTTTCTGAATTTTTTATTTAGAAAACAAAAATTACAAAAAAGAACATTTTTCATAAAAAAAAATATATTTTTTGGAAAAATAAGTTTCCATGCTTTCCCAAGGAACCAAACACCCCCTAAATGAAGCACGAAACTCCAACTCAATCTTGGAATAGGAGTTGGTTCAAACTCGATATTGGGGAATCTAAATATAACAGTCGAGGAAATCGGAATGGGATTCTCTCAACAAAATATTAGGAAAGTAACATTATAAATCCTACTCTAGACTCAAAATACTATGAACATATATAAGCTGCATTTCTACATTAGAATAAAAAAATATCTCATAGAAAATCTCTATTTTAAACAATGACCATGGTCTAACAATCACACGAACAAAATTATAAAAATAGCTGGTGCTTTATCATGATATGTTGTGTAAGGCCCTATAACAAGTCAACCAAGCAAACAAATAGGAACAGATGTACAAGAGTTGCAAGAAGGGCAGAAAGATAACAGCAATAAGTAGGTTGGCTCAAAAGAACATACCGTTGGCTCCTGGCATAAAGTCCAAAGGAGAAGCAGCATCTGATAGCTTACAGGTATCATCCAATATCTGCAACAAAATCATGCATAAGAAACAATAAAAAAATTTCAACTAACAACAGATAATGATTTCAATGATGACGCAGTACACTTGTCTTTGATAAATTCTACGAACTACTAAGCGAATAAAAAGCACCAAATCCATAATGCATCCATCCAAAAAATAATCAATAGAATATTTGCATGCACTCGATGGTAGCAGAAAACAGAAGACAATCACCATGATAACAAAAGAAAGACAACTAAATATTTACTCATTACACTCGTGATCACCGAAAACCCTAATTGACGCAGGAGCTCTAATATCATGTTTTACCTTTCAATTATTTTATTTATTTTATTTAGTTAGTTGTCATGTGACTAGCATGTGACTTATTATTATGTTTGATGGTTAGGATTTAAAGTTAGCCAATAAGTCATAATCAAGGGCTGCTATTGAGTAGTATCTTGTAACCCTAATATAAAAGGGATGCAAATCAGGTTCGGCCGTTTTTTGATGATCTTTTCAATATTTCTAAGGAACCAGTGGTTTTTTCTAAAAACCCTAACTATTCCATCTTTTTTCATAGTCCTTGTTAGCCTATATCTGATTATTTGTTCGCTGTTATTCCTCCCAACGACGTCATTATTGGTATCAGAGCCATGGTTGGACGTGGTAGAGGACGCGGAAGAGGAAATCAAGTTCAGCAAGCGGATATGGCAGAGATGCGACGTATGATTGAAGATTTGTCGCTGGCTGTACAAGCCTTGCAGCGGCAGGAACCTGTGGTGGCCCGTATGGAGAATCCGGAAGGTGACCACGACCCTGTAGACTTGCCGGAAGGTAGTCTGGAGGATGAAACTAATAAAGAAGACTTTGAAAACCCCTTTCATGATGCTGGAACTGCAAGTAATGCGGTGCGAAGTGGATTGGAGAAGCGATTGCTGCGTGCCCTTGATCTAAATGGCGGTGGAATCAAGATTGAAGTTGCTGATTTCCATGGAAAGATGCATGCAGAAGATTATCTAGATTGGGAAGCTAGTATAGAGAATTATTTTGAGTGGAAACCCATGGCTGAGAATAGGAAGGCATTGTTCGTGAAGCTTAAATTGAAGGGCACTGCACTTCAATGGTGGAAGAGAGTTGAAGAGCAACGTGCGCGACAAGGTAAGCCAAAAATCAGCACTTGGGAACAAATGAAAGTAAAGTTGCGAAAACAATTTTTACCGGCTGATTATACTATGGAGCAGTATGAGAAGTTCCATTCGTTGAGACAGCGGAGTATGAATGTAGAAGAGTATACCTCTGAGTTCTACAATTTATCCGTTCGAGTAGGGTTGAATGAGACAAATGAACAAGTGACTTCTCGTTATCTTGCTGGCCTAAACCCTTCTGTTAGGGACGAGATGGGAGTTGTTCGTTTGTTCAGTCTTGAAGATGCTCGACAATGTGCCTTGTTAGCGAAGAAGCGAGTGTGGCGATATGGTGCAAGAAAGCCCCTAGTAGGAAGAACAACAGATGTAACTCAAAGAGGCTTTGGGGTTGTCCGAAATGTTAAAAGTGAACAAACATCTCAACGAACCAGCCGAGAAACCTATGCGAATAACCGACCAACTGGAGGAGGTGCAAGTAATTTTGAACGGAATGATAAAGGAAAGACTATAGCGCGGTATGGTGCACAAAACCATTCAAGCACAATTGCCTCTAAAGGGGGCAGCAGCTCACAAATTCGGTGTTTCACTTGTGGTGAAAAGGGTCATAACTCTTATGCGTGTCCGGAACAACGAGTGAACCTAGCTGAGCTAGAGGACAATGAATATGATGAATTGGAGCCAATTTATGATGATTATGTGGAAGACAGTGAAGAAGTAGACGTCCATCCAGTTCAAGGTGAGTCCTTGGTGGTTCGACGAGTGATGATAGCTACAGTTAAAGAAGAGGAAGAAGATTGGAGGCGACGTAGCATTTTTCGAACTCGTGTTCTTTGTGGTGGGAAGGTGTGTGACCTAGTTATTGATGGAGGTAGTATGGAGAATGTTATTTCAAAGGATGCTGTAGAAAAAGTGAAGTTGCCCGTCGAAAAACATCCTCAACCCTACAAGATCCGTTGGCTCAAGAAAGGCAATGAAATACCGGTTACATCTCGTTGTTTGGTGAGGTTCACATTGGGAGGTAATTTGGATGATGAAGCTTTGTGTGATGGTGTGGTTCAAAAAACAGCAAGGTTAATGGGTTTTTGTCTGCTGAACAATTTGAAATCGAGTGCCAAGAAGAGGGGATCGCATATGCCTTAGTAAACAAAATAGTAAAAAGTGACCAGATTACAAACTTCATACAACAACAACCTGAAATTCAGGAATTGTTGAAGGATTTTTCAGATCTGGTTGGTGATGACTTACCACAGGGTTTACCACCAATGAGGAGCATTCAACATGCCATCGATTTAGTTCCAGGTTCCTCTTTGCCAAATCTGCCGGCATATAGATTGTCCCCTGTATAACGGGCCGAGATGCAAAGACAAGTTGAGTTGTTAGCCAAGGGTTTGGTGCGTGAAAGCAAAAGTCCATGTGCTTGTCCAACTTTGCTAGCCCCAAAGAAAGATGGATCTTGGAGGATGTGCGTAGATAGTCGTGCCATTAATAAAATTACTATAAAATACAGATTCCCAATCCCTCGCTTGAACGATATGCTTGATCAATTAACTGGTTCTATGGTGTATACGAAGATAGACTTGAAGAGTGGGTATCATCAAATCAGGTTGAGGATTGGTGATGAATGGAAGACGGCGTTCAAAACACCGGATGGCTTGTACGAATGGCTAGTGATGCCGTTCGGACTCTCTAATGCACCGAGCACATTTATGCGAGTCATGACTGAGGTATTGAAACCTTTCTTGAACAAATTTGTTGCCGTCTATTTCGATGATATTCTAATTTATAGCCGGAGTGTGGAAGAACACTTAGTTCACTTGCGCCAAGTTTTGGAGGTACTCCAACAGGAGCAACTCTTTATAAACTTGAAAAAATGTTCTTTCATGCACCATGAGGTTGTGTTTTTGGGGTTTGTTATTTCAGCTGAAGGCATAAAACCTGATCTGGAAAAGGTGCAGGCCATTAGGGAGTGGCCTATACCACGAAACATTAAAGAAGTTCGAAGCTTCCATGGGTTAGCTTCTTTTTATAGGAGGTTCATAAAGAATTTCAGCTCCGTGGTGAGTCCTATAACTGAATGTTTGAAGGATAATTTCGAGTGGCCGAAATCAGCCCAAAGAGCCTTTGAACACATTAAGACTATGATGACTGAAGCACCAGTTCTTTCATTACCTGATTTTGAAAAACTATTTATTGTGGAGTGTGATGCATCTCATACTGGAATCGGGGCGGTTCTTAGTCAAGACGGGAAGCCAATAGAGTTTTTCAGCGAGAAACTATCCGATGCTAAACGACGTTATTCCACCTATGACATGGAGTTTTATGCTTTGGTGAGGGCTATTCAGCACTGGGAGCATTATTTGGCTTATCGAGAGTTTGTGGTTTATTCCGATCATCAAGCTTTAAGGTACTTGAGTTCTAAGAAGAAACTTAATGCACGTCATGCCAAGTGGAGTTCTTACCTTGATGAGTTCAATTTTTCATTAAAATA
Organism: Ananas comosus; assembly: GCF_001540865.1. Taxonomy (NCBI): domain Eukaryota; kingdom Viridiplantae; phylum Streptophyta; class Magnoliopsida; order Poales; family Bromeliaceae; genus Ananas; species Ananas comosus. The sequence goes on from NC_033626.1 coordinate 10,417,499, forward strand.
TAAGTCAGGGGAGTCTAACATCGTGGCAGATGCACTTAGTAGGCGATCTACTCTACTAATGGTGATGAGTACTCAAGTTACAGGTTTCGAAGAGCTGAAAAATCAGTATAAAACTGATCCATATTTTAGTAAAATAATTGCTGAATTGGAAGGGCCAGCAAGACTCAAAAGTTTGCCTTACCGTTTACATGAAGGATATCTTTTCAAAGGTAACCAACTGTGCATTCCGGAAGGATCTTTGAGAGAGCAGATTGTTAGAGAACTTCATGGAAATGGCTTGGGAGGTCATTTTGGTAGAGATAAGACCATGTCAATGGTTGCAGATCGCTATTTTTGGCCGAAAATGTTCAAGGATGTGGATAGGTTAGTAAAAAGGTGTTCTGCTTGCCAATTTGGTAAAGGTAGTTCGCAAAATACGGGATTGTATACTCCATTACCTATACCAGATGCACCATGGATTCATTTGAGCATGGATTTTATCTTGGGACTTCCAAAGACTGCCAAAGGTAATGATTCCATCTTTGTTGTAGTGGATCGATTTTCGAAAATGGCTCATTTTATTGCTTGTTCCAAAACTTCTGATGCTACACATATTGCTGAATTATTCTTCAAAGAAGTGGTGAGACTCCATGGTGTTCCAGCTTCTATTGTTTCGGATAGAGATGTCAAATTTGTGGGACACTTTTGGAGAACCTTATGGAGAAAAATGGGGACTCATTTAAAATATTCTAGTACTTGTCATCCACAAACGGATGGACAAACTGAAGCTGTTAACCGAAGTTTGGGAAATATGTTAAGATGTCTTGTTGGGAATCATGCAAAGAGTTGGGACTCGATTATTTCTCAAGCTGAATTTGCTTACAACAATTCAGTAAATAGGACAATCAAGAAGACGCCATTTGAAGCTGCATATGGACTCAAACCGCAACATGTACTTGACTTAGTTCCTTTGCCTTTAGGAGCTAGAGTTAGTGATGATGGAGAGGCGTTTGCAGATCATATCCGACGAGTACATGAGGAAGTTAAGGCTGCCTCGAAAACCAACAATGAAATTTATGCGAATGCGGCCAATCTACATCGTCGTTTCAAGGAATTTGAGGAGGGTGATTTGGTCCTTGTGCACTTGAGGAAGGAAAGGTTTCCTAAAGGCACATACCACAAGCTTAAGTCAAGAAAATTTGGACCCTGTAAAGTGTTGAAGAAAATAAGCTCAAATGCTTATTAATTGAGCTACCACCAGATTTACAGATCCAACCCGTTTTTAATGTTTCCGATCTATATTCATTTGAGGGTTTTGACGAAGAAGTGGAAAAATTGCAAATCAATTTCAGCAGTATCCAAATGTTCAATCCGAGGTTATTGAAGATGTTTTAGATGTTAAAGAAGTCAAATCTCGAAGGAGCAACCGGTATAGAAGATTTCTGGTGAAGTGGTTGGGCAAACGTGGATAACTGAAGATGAATTAATGAAGATTGATTCAGACATGTATGATGAAGTCGTGAAGATTTTCTCACCGGAGTCGATTTTTCCAAGCCAAGGAGATTGACGCAGGAGCTCTAATATCATGTTTTACCTTTCAATTATTTTATTTATTTTATTTAGTTAGTTGTCATGTGACTAGCATGTGACTTATTATTATGTTTGATGGTTAGGATTTAAAGTTAGCCAATAAGTCATAATCAAGGGCTGCTATTGAGTAGTATCTTGTAACCCTAATATAAAAGGGATGCAAATCAGGTTCGGCCGTTTTTTGATGATCTTTTCAATATTTCTAAGGAACCAGTGGTTTTTTCTAAAAACCCTAACTATTCCATCTTTTTTCATAGTCCTTGTTAGCCTATATCCGATTATTTGTTCGCTGTTATTCCTCCCAACGACGTCACTAATTATGTCAAAAGATTGACAAATTCAATCAGCATAGGCATTGAAATCGTGAAGAAATCATATTCTTAATTAGAAAAGTTGTTTTTCTCCAACATCGCATACATTCAAAGCTAAGTCCTTTCAAGCTAAATCTTTAAATATAAAGAAGCTACACTTTCAGTCGCTAAAATGTCAATACATCAAAATTACTTCAATTTTTTCAGAAATTTTAGTTAGATCCTACCAAAAACATCTGCTAGAAGTAGTTAACAAAACTAATAAGGAAACCAAGTTGGCTAATGTTGGCACAAAATGCCCTTCTTATTCAACGAAAAATGGGTTCATCTCAAACAATGTTACTCGAAGCTGATTACAAAACAGAGACTTTTTGCTAATATTTGCTGCCGTGTGATATCCAATGCTTATTTTTAACTGATGTTTACATTAGGATAAGTTTTCTTCACTGATGTTTACGAATGTTCATGTTATAACATAATTGTAAAATATATATAGTTTGAGCTTCCGTTGCAATTTACACTCACTAGAAAGGTTCAACAACACCTTAAAGCAAGACTCTTGAGTAATAACATAATTATCCCACAGGGCTTTCAGAATTATATATATCAACTAAGAGACATCTCTTAGAAAATGATGCTTCAAAGGAACTGAAAGTTACTTGCAATCAGTTGCCAAATGGACGTCGACCACTATGAATTCATTCAATTCCAGTCACACATAATCAAACAAGAGAGGGACTATTCAAAAAGTATAATGCTCGTTCAATAGTAGGTGTAACATAACCACCAAATTAGTTGCAGTCTAGACTCATGCAAATCAAGAGAAAAGCTACCAAACCTCTAGAAAGTCCTACTGGATGAGAAAGCATAGTCAAAGAAGGATATCTCAGCTATGATCAGGAAAATGGGGACAATTAAACAACAAATAAAAGGGGTGACAATATGAGTAACCGCCAGCCTTGTTCAATTCTGTCAAACTCTGCTGTTAGGATAAGGTACTCCTATTGGAACTAATAGGTTCAACTCAAAATTCAGATAAAAAGGGGAGTTCAGGCGAATGAGTTGACAGTTATATTATCATGAGTTCAAGAAAAATCAATTCAACCACTATCAACAGAAGTTGTGGCCCACAATTTTTCCCCAACCAACAGCAATCTGGATTTGCTAAGACCAAATCTCATGAAAGAAATATGTTGTACTAAGTCGTTCATAAAGTCCAGTTAAACAAGTAATAGGGGTTTCAGTTAACATGCCAGCCCCAATATAGGTGACTTCTAACATATTAAACTGAACAGAACAACAGAATGCTCTGGAATATTGCTAAAAAATTGATTTAAGCAGGAATTCTTTGGAATATTGCTGAAAATGGTTCATTAAGTAGGAAATAATCAAGTTTTTCATAGAAGAGGGAATAATGAATGAGGTAGTGATCTTACAGGTTCTGGAAGCTCTTCCTTCTCTTTAGAGTTCTGATCACTAGCAGAAGATATTTTGCCATTAGTCTCAGGCTTTTCATCTTCAGTGGCAACAAATGTCACATCCATGGTCTCAGCAATTATTTTACTATCACTGCTTTGTGGGCATGGTGGTTTGTTGTTTTTAGATGTCCTAGTGCTACCTTTTGCTCTTCTTGGTGGCAAGTACTTGAGAACAGGATCTGGTTTATCATGGGATGTAACTTTGTCATCGCTGGGTACAAGAGGACTCTTTACATTAGCAGGCATATGAGCGGAATGCTGAAGCCATTTGATTATTTTCAATTTCAATCCAGGGGAAAAGGTGGTGGTCTCACCCTGCCAAACAGATACGAAACTAAGTAAATATAATAACACATTGTTAGTGGACAATAATTACTGGTCTGGAAATACCACAAGAGCTGCTTCTAAGGAATCTGACGAGATGCCTATCTCTGATGCAATATCGCGAACGCTAACTTTCCCACGATCAATTAACTGCATAAGTCACAAAATTAGCTTTGACACAACGTCAGGCAGTAACAAATGCAACTTAAGTCCTCATCTGGCCTAGATTCGGAAGTATCTTCTTTAGACTAGAAACCAAAAGCTTGTAGAAACAGGCATTTATCAAACAAAAAGTTTGAAGCTTTAGATTTGGCTAAAAAATTTAAACAAGCTTTTAGGCCATAGAACCGAAAGCTCCAATTTGAAGGTGCTGCTTCAGACTAGGGGCACCACCGAGGAAATTTTAATGAAAAGCTACTAGTGCTTCTTCCAACAGCTCAATCAGAAAGGACTTGGCTCCAGCCAGGCCAAAATAGGCCCTTAACAATTCCTCGGGCAATAACTTCCAGTAGGAAAAAATAAATAATTAAATAAATTTTACCTTTCTAAGAATTGCGGCAACATCAGTAGAATTTCGCATTAGATTTCCATTCTCCGTGGGACCATCAGAATCCACCACCTTGCTCTGTTTCACAGCTTGAAAGCTTGGGCTATTTTGTTGATTTGCCAAGAGTTCTTGCTCTGTATTATTATCCATTTTGCCTACTTCATCACAGCTGGAACTTGTGAACTCATGCATCATGCTTTTATCATTATTCTTGCGAGAAAGCCTTAACTTTGGTAACTTTCTAGTGGCAAGAATTGCAGATGGCGGCCCAGCTGCCAAAGAGTCATCTCCACCAGTTACTTTGACGTTCTTGGAATTGCTGATGTCTTTAGAACTGGAGTGTTTTGAGCAATATGCTCGCATTTCAACCTAAAGCATCAAAAGAAACAGTATCAACATCTGCATATGATAGAAATGCAGAAAACAGAGCTATTAGAATAAGAAAAGGATGAGTGGATTACATTTTCATTTCCAAACTTTCCCCAAATCTCCATCTGGTGCTTTGATTCCCTAGCACACATAGGATGGAAAGATGTTCGGCATGTTCCTGGAACATAAAAAATTACCACAAGCCAAAATTCATAAGAAAAGTGCTGGTCTAACAGGAAAAATGCAGGTCCACAAGGAGTGTACGTGAGATTGGCAGAATTGTTGGCTTCAAAAGAACATTGTATTAAAAAAAAAAAAAAAGGAATATACCCAAACAGCCCGGACATGAAATATCTACTACTAAATGCTCTTCTATGTACAATACTTCCAAGAACAAGTTAAGATGCATGACACGACAAACCTAAAATATAAAGATCAAAATTTGCTAAAAATAAACAAATTTATATTCACTCAAAGCGAGAAGAACTGGATTAATGTTTCTGCATGGGTTCGCTAAGGTAAACGAGGAAATTCCAAAGGCAGGAAATGTGATAGATGCAATGGCTACCACTCAGCAAGCAAAACAGTCGACAGAAGAAATGTCAACGAAACAAATTGCATACTGTAGAAACATTATGGGCATTTATCTACAATATTCCATTACTGTGGGAACCAAAGGTCATTATTAAGCAGAGCCTCCTATACAAGAAGCACCTAGTGATTGAATCAACAGAGATGAGAAAACATGGAATCAGGAGATGCAAGGACTTAAAGAACTAAATTGGCAAAACCAATAACTTATAGTGCAACTGCCACCAACAGTCGTTGAAGATCTTAATTTTGAACAAAAATGGCAAACAACAAATTAATTCTGCATAAACCAAGATCAACTGTTTGCAAAGCTAAAGGTGCAGAGATTAATTGTTCAAAAAAATATAACAACACCCACCCAATTTCCCAAGAGAAATAACAAATGAATGACCCATTACTCAAGTAGGCTGAGGCTTCAAATTACACATGAATTTCACGGCTAAGGCTTTCAAATAGCTGTTCATTAGCAACAATAACAATATAGTTATCTCAATTTGGCATATTTTTCAAATATTTTCTTCCTTAATTTAGCATCCTGTCTTAATAGAACAACTTGGTACATTTTCAAATACTTTCTCACCTAATTTAGCATCCTCTCTAAATAGAAGAGTTGTCAGATTCTTTTTGTATTGTACTAGCAAGCTCACCATTCATTTATGAAATCCTGTTAGCGATCATATACAAAATGCACTTCAAAAAATGATAATTCCTTGAGCATGTAAAATATAAGGCACCTCTAAACTAGATCATCTATTTTTCCACAATTTTGTCCCCTTGGTCTGATAACTGCCAGTCAACTTTACAATGCATGGGAATACAAAAACAGCACAACCAAGTATGTCAATGTGCCCAGATTATTGCAAAGGCTAAAAACAGATTTCTTCTCGAGGTCTAAGCCTCAGGAAGGAGCATGGAGCATGACCTAACCTAGGACACTTATCTTTACATAGGCCTTAGCTTAGCCAGAACCATAGCAACATTATCGCAGTGCTTGACCATAGCTTTTTAGAACATACCATGCTCGCACTATGCTAACATTCCTTCAAGCTTGACAGTTTTGAGTTGAATAGATCACAAACATGATTTTCCTGCCACTAACGCAGGACCTACCATTCGACACCACTAAGTGGACTAGTAACTTCTAACAATATTAGGACTTTTCTGATGGAATAAAAAGTGCAAATTCTCACCATGTATACGGGTTGATTGCAAAGGCTCAACGAGGAGATAATTGTTTCTCACTTTCTCCTAGTTCTATATTGCATATCATCCCACAGCATCTGTTCCCACAAGTAACAAAAAAAGGATACTTGCTCTAGATCATGATGCTGCCTCTAGCTTGTATTCAATTAGTTTCATACAATACACAATGCAAACAACATGTCTAAACAGTACAGAGTTAATAAAATTTTTAAATTGAACATATCGATTCCAGAAATTCGAAAAGCATACCATGGCTACATCGGACACATGCACCATGCTTCACCTTGCAGACATTACAAACCAGCTTTTTTCGAGTTTCTTGGACACCTCTGATATTCATAACCGGCTCCATTGCTTTAATGTCCTCCACGTACACCTCGGGTATCCATAGACTGCAAAACAAGTGTGCAAACTTTGTAGTGCTTCCATCTCCACCCCGGCCTGAATGACTTTCCACTGGTTTTAAGGCCCCACCTTCCTTTGGGCAAAGCACACAAGGCCTCGAACTGCGGTCACCACCATCTTTCTCTAAATGCTTACAATAAGAGCATGACCACGATCCTTTTGGTACCTCACGCACACCATAACACTTTTGGTGCACTGCAGCTTTGCAAGAATAGCAAGAGAGCAATTTATTTGTCTTGAAAGTGCTATCTTGAGAGCAACACAAATCGCAGCTTGTGCTAGCTTCTTCGTGGGAGTGAGGAAGCACTAAAAGGTGTTCCAATCCGGCGTCTCCACCCAATAGCTTGCGTTTCTTATTTGGCCGCTCAGAAGTGAGGATGAAACGCTCCTTCGCGCCTAAAAGCCAACTGAAGGACGAACTCTCATCTTCTTCTTTCTCGGGCAATGCATCACTACCAGCCCCAACTTCGTCTATCTCCATAGGTTCCTCCTCCGCCTTCGCCAACTGAACCTTCTCCACCTCTGCTCCTTGCTCCTCCTCCTTCACTGCCTCCGCTTTCTCCGAAGCTGTGTTGGAACTCAATTGGACTTCGGCGGCATCGCAGGGACCATCTTTCTTGTCCGTTTCGAGGAAAGTCCCGGGGAACGGAATCAAGAAGCAAGAATCCAACTGACCGGAACTAAACGGGAGATTCGGAACCAACAAATCGATGTCCGCGGACGTAAGCGGCCGGAAGAACTCCTCGGTGTGATCCCACACGGTCGAGGCGGCCACGGGGGCCGGCGCGGGGGGCTTCTCGCCAGGCTCCCCCTCGGGGGGCTTCTTGTGCTTCCTCCGCCCATCCGTGTGCTTCGCGAGGAACGCCGCCAATCCCGCGGGCAACGTCACAGCCCTAGGCCCCGCCTCCTCGGCGTCGAACGGCGAGCGCAGGGCGAGCGCCTTCCTCGCCTGCGCGAGGAGGTCCACGGCGCCCTCCGGCGCCGCGCGGGGCTCCTCGCCGGCGCCGGAGACGCCGCCCTCGGAGGGCGAAAACCCTAACCCTAGAAGGAGAGGGGGGCTCACCTGGTCTCGGCGACGGCGGACAGCGGTGACGGGCAGAGGGGGCTAGGGTTAGGGTTTCGTCGTGCCCCCCTTTTGTTTTTTTTTTTTTTTTTTTTTTTTTCGCTCTTTCGTTGTTTTTCCTTTTCCTATTTTTTCGCTTCCGTTTCGGATCCAAGAAGAGAGAATACGGGTTTGCTTTTCTTTTCTTTTTTTTTTTTATTTTCGCTCGTGATGCGTCGTTGGGTTTCGTACGAACTTTAGTTGGGGCTCGTGCGCGGGTGGAGGTGGAGCGTAATAAAATCACAAGAAGAAGAGAGAGAAAGAGAGGGGATAGAGAGAGAAAGAGCGTTGTTTCCTTCTTTTATAGGAATCGAGGGGCATCAGGGGCGCATCTGACGACCGATAATATTATAATGGAAAAAAAAAGTGGAAAAGGCCAAAGAGAGTGGAAGAAATGGACGGTTGGGATTGGATAGAGAGAGGCGATGATGGGGCCGTGTGCGGTGATGCTGCTGCTTGATGAGGTGGGGTATCTCCACGTGGCATACAAAATATGGAAGGATTTAAAAAATAAATAGAAAAATATTTTTTTAAAAGAAAAGTAGTAATAAGCAACGGCCCGAAAATTTTAAAAAAAATAAATTTTGTTAAAAATATTGAATAATTAAATTTTAAATTTATAAGCTCGAATATCAATCGTTAAAAATCTTAACTAACTACGAGAAATATGATTGGTAAAAATAAAAAACTGGTATATGTACACCTCATTATACCGTGTATACTATACACCCATTATCTAAAAATTTTAAAATATTATATTAATTTTTTACTATTGAAAAAAAATATTTGAAAAAATTATATGAAGACCTCCTTAACATTTGCTCATTTGCAAACACGCGCCTTAATGTTCAATTTTAGCAAAGAAACTCTTTAAGCTTATTAAATAGTTTAATAGGCCTCTTTGTTCAAGTGAACTTATTAATTATATAATCATTCTGATCGGATGTCATCCATATAATTTTTAAAACTTAAAAATGTAAAAAAAAAAAAATTTCCTTTCAATTTTGATAATTAAGCACGACGATCAAAAAAATAAGTTAAACGGAATTTCAATTTTTTCTTTTTCCTATATGTTAGAAAACAAAAAATAATTTCATGTGTGCTTTGAAGCTTTATAAAACTGCATGCAATATATAATACCAAAACGATTGAAATTTAATAACTTTAATTAAAAGGAGAGATCTCTATTTGATAAAATTTAAGAAATATTTTGTCAAAATTAAAAATTTAGGTATTGTTTGGAAAATGAGCTATCCATACATTTTAACCAAAAATTAACTGGACTATTGAATAGCTAGATACAAATCTTTGGTTATTTAGGATGTAAATATTGCACCTACCTTAAAATATACAGTCAAACAGATATAGTGAGATTATATTGTTTGTAGTGTTCTTTCTCATCTCTAACCTATGCAAGATTTAGGAAAGTGATATTAACATATTTAGACTGACCGGCCCTAGAGCAAGTGGTAAAGGGCTTGGTGTTTGGTATCCGAGACCCAAGTTCGAATCCTAGTTGATTCACATTTCCAGCTAAGTTTATTTCTAAATGAAATAAACGAAGCGGGTAGCGTGCTACCTATCTCTCAAAATATATATAGAGAGAGAGAATTGAGCTCCTATGTTTTTAAAAGTACCAAGTCATTAGTGCTTGTAAGTTTTCGGCTCTTGGATTAAAGGATGGGCGGTTAAGATGATGTGGGTCCCCTAGGGTTGAGTGGGTGGTTGGTTGAATAATATAATCTAACGGGTAAAAATGATCAAAGACAGAGATCTAACAATAAAAAATTTACAAGCACCAAATGCTTGGTACTCTCTCTCTCTCTCTCTCTCTCTCTCTCTCTCTCTCTCTCTCTCTATATATATATAGAGAGAGAGAGAGAGAGAGAGTTGGACTGGGCTACTATTAGTAGCAAAATACCATTGTTTCTAACCATTGGAACCAGATTTTTAGCCTTTGGATTAACTCTTTTCATTATTTCTAACCATTGGATTAAATATTATAACCCAGTGGGGACCACTCAACCCTAAAGGGGCCACTCAACTCTAACCGACTAATATCATCATGACCCTATAATTTTTCATCAAATGGTTAAAAACTTGATAGCAAAAAGAACGTTTTACTATTAATAGTATTCTAGCATAATTCTATATATATATATATATATATATATAATAGAGTGGCTAAGTCTCTATATAATATATAGAGCGGCTGGTATGCTTATGAAGCACGGAGCCTCCCGTGCTTCCAAGTTGTTTTCGATGTTTGACTTTCGAATCGATACTCGGCTCCGTTAGAGTTGATCTAGAGTATTGTAAAATGCCTCGAAAATAAATTTTGTGATTTTTCGATATCATTTGCCTAGTGATCGGAAGGGGCTCAAAATCAATAATTTTAATGGCCGTGGTAAAGCCGTTGCAAGTTTAACGGTGTAGAAATATCCAAATCAATTAAATTTTGATAGAAAATTCTTTGTACCATATATAAACAAGATCAATAACTTTGATCTAAAATTTTTAATGTTATATCATCATATTTTGTAAGATTTTTATTTCACCGTTGATTTTGAGCCACTTCGATCACTAGAAATGATATCGAAAATCCAAAATTTATTTTCTAGATTATTCAAATACTCTAGATCAAGTCTAATAAGCCGATCGTCGATTCGAAAGTCGAACCATCGAAACAAAGTGAAGCACGGAGCCTTCCCGTGCTTCCATAAGCATCCTAGCCGCAACTATATATATATAATATATATAATATATATATATTATAGAGTCCGCGCTACTATGGCTATATAGCATGAACGACTTGTGCTATCTTAAGTTTCCGCTGTTAGATCTATCCTTTTTGATTCATTTTCACGCCGTTAGATCATACTATTCACCACACCCTCCCACTCAACCCAAGGGCCCACATCATTCTATACCGCGCATCCTCTTCAATGGCGCAAAAACTTGGTAGCATCCCCAAGTGCTCGTGGCTACTTAATAGCATAGTATGCCTAGTTCTATATATATATATAATATATATATATAATATTATATATATATATAGTAAATATATATTTAATATATATATATATATATAGAGTCCGGCTATGGTGCTTGTAAAAGCACCAAGCATTTGGTGCTTGTAAATTTTTTACCATCAGATCTACTCCTCAGATTATTTTTAACCGTTAGATTATACTATTCAACCAACCACCCACTCAACCCTAGGGGGCCCACATCATCCTAACCGCACATCACTTACTCCAACGGCTAAAAATCTACAAGCACCAATCACTTGGTACTTTTAAAAGCATAGGAGCTCAATTCTATATATATAGAGAGAGAGAGAGAGAATTGAGCTCCTATGCTTTAAAAGTACCAAGTGATTGGTGCTTGTAAGTTTTCGGCCCTTGGATTAAGGGATGTACGGTTAGGATGATATGGGCTCCCTAGAGTTGAGTGGTTAGTTGGTTGAATAGTATAATCTAACGGGTGAAAATGATTAAAGGCGTAGATCTAACGGTAAAAAATTCACAAGTACCAAGTGCTTAGTGCTTTTACAAGCACTATAGCTGGACTATATATATATAAAGAGAGAGAGAGAAAGAGAGAGAGAGAGTTTGACTGGGCTACTATTGGTAGTAAACTGGTCGGTTTACTACCGATTTATTTTTTATGATAGAGCTTCCAAATCGACGATCGGCACCATTGAACATGATCTAGACAATTTAAATTATCTAGAAATTAAATTTCATGATTTTTTGGCATCACTAACTGAACGATCAAAGGGTCACAAAATCTATAATTTTAATGGCCGATATGGTACGTTTGCTCGTTTAACGGTATAGAAGAGTTCAAATTAACTAATTTTTTGTTAAAAAATTCTTTAAACTATTTAAAATAAGATCTAGACTCTAGATCTCAAATATAAAAATTGTATCATCACTTTTTGAAGGATATTCATTTCCAGCCATTCATTTTTCTGTTCACTTGATGGACAAGAGAACAATATCGAAAATGTGTGAAATTTGATTTCCAATAGAATTAGGCGGAATTACTTAATAGTAAAACGCTCTTTTTGCTATCAAGTTTTTAACCCTTGGATGAAAATTGTAGGGTCAGGATGATATTAGTCGGTTAGAGTGAGTGATCTCCCTAGGGTTGAGTGGTCCCACTGGATTATAGTATTTAATCCAATGGTGTTGATCCAAAGGCTAAAAAACTGGTGACAACAATAAAATTTTGCTACTAATAGTAGCCAGTCTCACACTCTATATATATATATATATATAGCCCGTATTTTAAATTTCGGTCCGTCGACAGACCCAATTTTTGGCGGAAAAAAAAATGATTCCTCTTTTCTTACGTAAAATAAATAATAGAATTAAACAAACTTTTATTTCCTTCTTATTTCTACAACAGAAAAAAATTTATACTTATCCAAATTTTACCAATATTGAGAATATCTACTATGAATTTTTATTTAATTCTTTTTATCTCTAACTGTAAATAATATCTATACTATCTAGCACGTATTTTAAATTTCGATATGTCGGCAGACCCATTTTTAGGGAAAAAAAGATTTGATTCTTTCCTTACGTTAAATAAATAACATAATAAAACAAACTTTAATTATCTTTACCTCAATAATAAAAAACAATATATAGTTATTCAAATTTTGCCAACACCGAAAGATATTATTGTGATCTATATTTAATTCAAATTTGTTTAATTTCTTTTTATCTCTAAAATAGAAATAAATTCAAGTTTATCAAATTTTGCCAGAATATTAATATGCTCTATCCATCATATTTACAATTAAAATTTAAATTTCAGTTTAAATCGTAAATTAAATTATTTTTGATTTGGATATTAAATCTATCCATCTATTTTATATTAAATTTAATTTGATATTAGTAGATATGTTTAATAAAATATAACATATAAATTTATAAAATATTTTATTCTAAATTTTGAATAAATATGATTTACAATTTTATTGATTTATAAATAAATTAAATAATTATTAATGCATTTGCACGTACGCTCAACTAGTATATATATATATAATATATAAATATTATATATATATATATATATTAGTGGTTGGTATGCTTATGGAAGCACGGAGCCCTCCGTGCCCAAGTTATTTTCGATATTCAGACTTTCGAATCGACGATCGGCTCTGTTAGAGTTGATCTAGAGTATTTGAAGTATCTAGAAAAATAATTTTGTGATTTTTCGATATTATTTGCTAGTGATCGAAGGGGCTCAAATCAATATTTTAAAATGCCGCCTATGAGCGCGTTGCAAGTTTAAGCGGTTGTAGAAATATTCAATCACATGAATTTGATAGAAAATTCTTATACCATATAAAACAAGATCAATAACTTTGATGTAAAATTTAATATATATCAATCATATTTTGTAAGATTTTTATTTTCCCGTTGATTTTGAGCCACTTCGATCACTAGGCAAATGATATAAAAAATCGCAAAATTTATTTTCTAGATACTTCAAATACTCGTAGATCAAGTCTAACGGAGCCGATCGTCGATTCGAAAGTCCGAACATCAAAAACAAAGTGGAAAGCACGGAGCCCTTCGTGCTTCCATAAGCATCCTAGCCGCACGTCAACTTGATGGTGACCTATCAAGTTTGATGGGTGGTCTAGAATGAGAGAGGGAAGAGAATAATTGGAGAAAATTAGGTGTCTCAATTTCTCTTTTCTTGAATTTCTCTTCAATATTCTTCTCCTTTTATTCTAATCACTATCAACTCGATAGGTGGTTAGAAAGTTAGGAGCACAAGGGCTGCTGTGCTCCTAATACCACATAGCCCTGCTCTCTCTCTCTCTCTATATATATTATATAGAGTGCGGCTAGGATGCTTAGGAGCACGGAAGC